>NC_143478.1:42043231-42343231 GCF_027475165.1 Benincasa hispida
TGGTTGAAGAAAATGAAACCAACGTAGTCACATTCTTGTCCTCACCACATACAAAATGTCAACAAAAAAGCTAAACCACTGAAATTGTCGTTAAAACTAAGAAACAACATAGGTATAGAACAAAGGAATGAATAATTCCAGATTAAAGATTCTCCTTACTTCTCCATTCATGCGAACAAGCACATCACCTGGCTCCAAAAGTTTATGGGCAGGGCCACCAGGTACCTGCAACATTGACAAAATAAATGGTAGGTTAATATAAAGCCTATTCTTTTGAAAGAAAAACTATTCACTAAAGAATGAATACACAAGGGAGCTCTCTTCCCTTTTCTCTTTTCTACTAAGAAACAAAAGTTCCCTTGGTTTATGAAAAGCAACATATTACTCTCCCTTTCGGAGTGAAAAAAGGGTATCAAAAGAAACCAGCTAGGGGGGAAACTAAAACCCCCCAAATTAATTCAAATATCATTATAATATAAAGTCTAATTGTAACTTGAAATTACAAAACAAAATAAATATTATTACCACGGAGTCTACAACTAGCATTCCAGTTTCACTAGGTGGAGAAGCCAGGCGAACCATCTAAACAAAGAGTCGTACAAACAATGGAAAAGCTTTAATTTGTTTTGAAAATAATTCTGGAAAAGAAAGAGAGTGGTTTGAGCATGAATTAAACCTGCTCAGTTTCACTTCGGAGGCCAAGCCTGCGTATCTCATCAAATCCTTTGTGTAGAAAGGTTGCCTATATTCAAAAATGGAAAACAAGAAGAAGATGATGATGATGATGATTTCAAAATGTGAATTTGTGAACTTAATGTAAAAGTAATGCCTCTCACCTGCATAAAAGCTATTAACATAATAAAGTCGCACAAAAATTCCAGTGAGTCAAGTTATTCACCCCACAATAAAATCATAGCCAAAGCAGACAATACTTAAAAGAAGTCGTTGCATATTTTGATTAAAATCAGGTATGGCCCATTCTTGGAGAAGGATTCCAGATACATGAATTATCTACTGGGAGTATGATTTAACTCATTCTTCTCACCAACCACACCAAGCAAAAAACAACTTCCGATGTTCTCTGGGTAGACATCAAAAAACAATTTTGCTGATCTTGAATTGAATCCTCAGTCAAAGGATTTGTATCTATTCTTTCAAGGATACATCTGGTGCAGGCATTTATTGGGCATTTCGCTTTAATTGATACAAACTAGCACTTAAAGCTAGTAGGTGGATATTTAGCCGCTAAAGGCTTATCTAGCCACTGGAGGGTTTTTAGTTAGATAGTCAATTAGCTGTTAGTTTGCCTATACTGGTATAAATATTAGCTCTCTTTTCTTTTTTTTCTTTTTCGGAAACGGTAACAAGCTTTTCATTGATATAATGAAAGGAGACTACTGCTCAAAGCACAAAGCTCAAGATATAACGATACAAGATAATAATCATAATAATCCAGAGCTCTATGGATCAGTAGGTGCACCAGGACATCTCAACTAGATTGACACTCCTATAGCACCCTCATCATATCCATTTACAAGATGAAACTATCAAACAATAATCAAAGACTGCTAATTAGTTACAAAGAAGATATAAAAGCATTCCAGTTGAGGCAATGTCCTGGATAGAATAATCAACAAAAAAATTGGACTGAAAGCACCAAGAGGAAGCTAATAGGCGGGTTGAACCAAATATGTCTAACCATTCGGTAGCCTTCTTGTGGAATACTCTTTGGTTTCGTTCAAACCATAATTCTGAAATTAATGCTTTAACCACATTGGACCAAAGAATTTGTGTCTTAGAAGACAAAATCGGTCCAATCAAAATATGGGAAACATTGCTGCGAATGTTCTGTCCAAAGACCCAATGTAGATTGAAATAAGAAAAGAGATTCTCCTAGCATTTTCTGGAATAAGGACAATCAAAGAACACATGTTGTAAGTCTTCACTACTTGCTAGGCATAAATGGCAGATGGTGGGTGAAAGATAATGAGATTAAAGTTTATGTTGCAACACTTCAGAGCAATTAAGAGATCCAAAAATTAAAACCCAAACGAGAATGTTGATTTTCCTCGGGCTTTTGGACTTCCAGCGGGCCTAGAAAAGCTCTTTTTCCAAAGGGAAAGATGAGTTCAAGTGCTCTGATAAGGACTTCACTGAAAATCCTCCAGACAAATTCAATGACCGGACCCTTGCATGAGCCCTTTGGGTTGGTTTTTTGCCTTCAAGACAGCCCAGTAATTGCGGAATTCTGAGAATTCCTCATCCTTTAGAGGCCTTCGAAATAACAAATTCCAATAACAAAATTCCGGGTCCCAATGTTCGCTAATGTTACCTTTAGGCACTGTAGCAACACAGTAGAGATGAGGGAAGCTTTATTTGAAAGAAATGTTGGAGCACCATGGGTCAAGCCAAAAATAAATGTTGGTTCCATTTCCCAATTTGAAAGTTGCAAGGGGTTCAAACTTGATCCATGTCTTGGATATGCTAATCCAAGGGCTCCTTATGTTTCCCCGAGGTATGCCAAAAATGAGGGTCTACTCCATGAATACTCTTTACACCATAATGAGTCATGTTCTTTTAGAAAGCGCCAATTCCATTTGAATAATAATGCTAAATTCCTATTCTGCAGGTTACCAATTCCGAGGCCACCTTCATGCAAGGCTGTAGAGACTTTCTCCCATTTAACCAAATGATTATTTTGCTACCCTTCTGGCCTTCCCAGAAAAAGTCGTCCATTATCCTCTCTATTTCAGAAATTATGGAGCAAGGCATCTGTAAAATGGACAAGTAATAGGTTGGCAAATTTGCCAAGACAGCATTACATAAGGTTAATCTTCCCCATCTAGATAGGTTGTATCTCTTCCAACGATCAAGCTTCAGATGGATTTTGTCCTCAATTGGCTGCCAAAAAGACTTCTGTTTCGGATAGCCACCATAAGCCTAAGTAAAAGGTAATTTTCCAGCTTTGCAATTGAGTCTTGTGGAAGTTGAAATCAGTGAATCTTAATCAATGTTGACTCCATACAAAGCAGATTTATCCCAATTTACCTTTGCCCCGGACACCATTCAAAGAAACCAATTACTTGAATAAGTTTGTCCAACATATTTTCATTGCATTTGCAAAATAATACTGTCATCCACAAATTGAAAAGTTGACAAATGAACCTTGTCTTTTCCTACCAAAAAAGCCTTCGAGCAAACCACTATCAATGTATTCAATCAATAAAAGCACTGAGAACTTCACTTACTATGAGGAATAAGAAGGGTGATAAGGGGTCCCCTTGGCGAAGTCCCCTTGTGGCAAGAATGCGGCCTCCTGGTCTTCCATTAATAAAGACCGAGAACTTTGGGTTATTTATGCAACCCATGATCCATTCAACCCATTTTGCATGAAATTCCATTAATTAAGGATTTTTTCACGAAATGACCAATCCACATGGGCAAATGCCTTTTCTAAATCCAGCTTTAAGATCCAACCCTTCTTCTTTGCTCAATAGTCCTCTAAGGCTTCATTGGCAATGAGGACCGGGCAGCTCTCTCTTCTAAACATGCAGATTTCAGTTGATTAATATATTTTAATTTCATTACATCAAATGGTGTTAACACACCCTATCCGAGTTCTTGATATTAGATAAAAGACATTTGTGAGCTTGACAAAAGCCATCCATGGATTGCAGAAGCCTCCACCAAAGCCCAAGATCTAGACCAATGCTTGCAGTCAGTTGAGCCTTCAGTGGAAGACATTTGGAGTGGACACTACCGAAATGGTAGTAGTAATTTACTCAAGTGGAAGACTACTTTACTTGTCAGTTATGAAGGCCCTGGAAAATAACGTTGAGACAGAAATAGAGCTCTTCTCATCAAATGGCTTTGGAAGTTTGCTCATGAATCGAACGCTCTTTGAAGGAGAAATGTTGTTGTCACATATGAGGTGGATGATTTAGGTTGGCTGCCTAAAATGGCAATAGGGAAGAACCACTTGGGTGGAAAGCTTTATTACCCAAAGGGAAGCTCCAACAATCAGCCTTGGTTTGACTTCGCTAAAACAGCCACTTTGTTTGATAATTCACTAGTTTTGTAGTTGGTAATGGGCAGTGTATCAACCTCTGGTATGATGTGTAGCTTGGCTCATCTCCTTTTAAAGACGAGTTCCTAGATATTTTTAATCTCTCTTAAAATCAGAGTGCTATGGTGGCTTACTGCTGGGAGCTTGGGATAGCGATCAGGGAACCTGTAACCTAAGTATTAGAAGAGGCATTTTTGACTACTCAATTTGAAAGTTTTTGTTTGGGCTCCTACGAAGATAATTTATGTTGGTATCTAGATTTCTTGGGTCATTTTTCTACCAAATCTATTTTCTCCAGCCTGATTAATGTGAGACCACTCTCAAATGTGCCTTACTGAACCTGATTTGGGGTTTCAAAGTCCCCAAGAAGGTGAGATTTTCTTGTGGTTGGTGGCTTATCGAAGCTTGGATACTCATGAAAGGCTCCAAAGAAGATATCCAACTCTTGCTCTTGGCCATCGATTTGTCCGTTATGTTGGAGTCATGAGAAGCCTTTAGCTCACATCCTTTTGCATTGTCCCTTTGCAAGACGCAATTAGGACAAGATGTTAGTCACTTTTAATCTTCATACTCGCCTTCCTAACAGGTGGATAATTGGATGTTAGACCTATGAAAAAGGCATTCTTAACAAGGCCATTTCAGAAATGTTTGTTTGTGAAGGAGAACGTAATTAGGGTGAAGGATTTTAGATCTATTAGCCTCATTACGAGTGTTTACAAAATCCTTGCAAAGATTCAGGCTAATCGGCTGAAAAGGGTGCTCCCTTCGAAGAATTCTGACACTCAAGGGACTTTTGTTGCCGAAAGACAAAATTTGGATCAAACCCTCATTGCTAACGAGGCGATTGAGGATTATTGAGCTAGGAGGAAGGAAGGTGTGCTTTTCAAGATCTATTTTGGAAAAGCTTATGACCATGTGGATTGGAAGTTTATGGATAAGGTGATAGAGAGGAAGGGTTTTGGTTATAAGTGGTGAATATGGATGTGGGGTTGTCTGAGGAATTTTAGTTACTCTTTCCTTATCAATGGAAGCCCCAGAGGTAAAGTTATGGCCACGAGAGGTCTTAGGCATGGAGATTCCCTCTCTCCCTTTCTCTTCCTCTGGATGTTTTGAGTAGGATCGTGAGTAAGTGTATGGAAGGTAATGTCATTGAGCCGTTCAAGGTAGGATGGATCAGATTCCCTTTTCTCACCTGCAATTTGTTGATGATATGCTCTTCTTTTTCTCTAGAAAGGAGGAATCGTTCTTTATGCTGAATCATGTTTTAGCCTTCTTCGAAGAAATGTCGGGGTTGAAGATCAATAGGGGAAAATGTAGTGTTATAAGAGTCAATTATGATGAGGATAAGCTAAAAGGTGGGGAGTGGATTGGGTGTGACGTTTTGGTGTCTCCCTTATCTTGGTCTTCCTTTGGGTAATAATCCGAAGTAAGTCATTTTTTGGGACCCTAATGTGGATAAAGTTCGGAAGAGATTAACCTCTTGGAAGAAAGGCATTTTCTCTGCAGCAAGAAAGCTCACCCTAATAAAGTCTGTTTTGAGTGGTATTCCTGTTTGTTACTTTTCCCTCTTCAAAGCCCCGTGTGAGGTGTGTAAGGATTTAGAGAGATTAATGCGAGACTTTCTGTGGGAAGAGGTTGACGAAGGGAAAGGTAAAGGTTCCCACTTGGTAAGGTGGGAGATCATTGAGAGGTCGGTCGTTAAGGGGGGATTGGAAATTGGGAATTCAAGGATCCGTGACAAAACTCCTTTAGCCAAATGGTTATGGCGCTTCACCTTTGAACCTAACTCTCTATGGCGTAGGATCATTGTGAGTAAACATGGCCCCCATCCTTTTGATTGGCTGTCCAAAGAGGTTAAAGGTTCCAACCGGAATGTTTGGAAAGGGATTTTGAAAGAGCTTCCCTCTTTTTCTCCTTTGGTCCGTTGCGTGGTGGAGAAGGGGAGAGACAGCTACTTTTGGGAAGACCTTTGGGTGGGAGAGAAACCTCTCTGTGGTTTCGTTCCCTCAGTTGTACCACTTGTCTTCCCTCAAAAACCATTTCATAGCCCATTTTTTAGTATGGTCGAGGAGGTCTTGTTCCTTTTCTTTTGGTTTTTATCGCTCTCTTTCCGATAGGGAAACGATAGACGTGGTTGCTTTTCTTTATTTAATTGAGAACCACCCCTTTTGTTTGGGTAGAAGAGATGTGAGAATTTGGAACCCCGGTCCTTTGGAGGGCTTCACTTATAAGTCTTTCTTTCAGAGTTTGGTTAGCCCGCCCCCCTCAGGTGAGTCGATCTTTTCAGTGCTTTGGAGGATTAAGATCCCTAAAGATGAGGTGTTTTTCCTGGCAGGTTCTTCACAATCGTGCCAATACCTTGGATAGGCTTGCTAGGAAATTGCCCTCACTTGTTGGGCCTTTCTGCTGTATCCTTTGTCGGAAAGCAGAGGAGGAACTGGATCATATTCTTTGGCGGTGCAGGTTATGCGAGCAACGTTTGGGATTCTTGTCTTCAAACGTTCGATATGTTGAGTGTTCATTGTAGAGACATCAATGCTTCATTTGAGGAGTTCCTCCTTAATCTGCGTTATGGGGAGAAAGGCCGTTTTCTTTGGAGTGCTAGCATGTTTGCTATTGTTTAGGTGTTATGGAGGGTGCGTAAAAGGAGAGTGTTTAGGGGTGTGGAGAGGGAATTTAGGGATCTTTGGTCTCTTGTTCATTTTCATGTTTCCTTTTGGGCTTCGATTTCGAAGACTTTTTGTAACTATTCTATAGGCATGATTTCGAATTGGGACCCCTGTCTGTAAGGGTGTCCCCTCTTCATAGGGCTTGATTTTTTGTATACCCTTGTATTCTTTCATTTTTTTCTCAATGAAAGCTGTTTATTCTCATAAAAAAAAAATAAAGGATGTTAGAATCCTTGAGAGGATGGCAGCTGGGTGACAAAGCTAGAAACATCTGTTGTGGAGCTTGCGGTTGGAGAGAAATAAGGGAATCTTTGAAGAATAGTTCTCTATTTTTGAGTTTTGATTAAATATTTCTTGGTGGTGCCATAGCTTAGCAAATTCTTTTGTAATATCCCCCCTTCATTGATACTTTTGGATTGGCATGCACTTTGTAATTATCTCCTTGGAAGGGGGCTCTCCCATCCCCTACCCTTATGTTGTTAAAAAAAACAAACAAACAAAAAAAAGCAATAGGGAGCTCTAAATGAAGAACTTGAACAGACATGGACAAGAACATGAAGGGTTCTCCACTTTCTTTTTTTAAAAGGAAACAAATTTTTCATTGATATAATGAAAAAAGTGTAATGCTCAACTTCCAATGAAACATAAAGAGACAATAAATGAAAATTAGACAAATGAAGAGGATACAATGTATCCAGAGAATGGAGAGCCACTCTTTGTAAGTTAGTACTTCCTAATCTCCCTACTTACTATATGTCTTCTTTCCTAATGCCCGAAAAGGTGCTTGCAATCTTGAAAAGAATTATGAGAAATTTTTTTCTGGGAGGGGCATAAAGGTGGCAAATTAAATCATCTCGTAAAATGGGAGCTTGTCACACAAGGACAAGAAGATGGAGGGCTCGGACTTGGAGGTTTGA
This sequence comes from Benincasa hispida, assembly GCF_027475165.1. Lineage (NCBI taxonomy): Eukaryota > Viridiplantae > Streptophyta > Magnoliopsida > Cucurbitales > Cucurbitaceae > Benincasa > Benincasa hispida. The sequence continues at coordinate 42,050,884 of NC_143478.1, forward strand.
GAGCACATAATCTGGCTTTATTAGCCAAGTGTGGATGGCAATTTATCGATGAAGAAAACTCCCTTTGGTGCCAAGTAGTAAAGAGTATTCATGGGAGAAGCTTGTTCAATTGGCACACGACTGGAAAGGTTAGTCCAAGCCTACACAACCCTTGGATCAGCATTTTAAGATCTTGGCTAAACGTGGAAGCACGGGTTCTTTTTCAGCTTGGAAATGGGAGCAAAATTGCCTTTTGGCTTGACCCTTGGATTGATAAAACGTCTTTGAAGGTTTGTTTTCCTAGTTTATTCAGAATTGCTCTCAACCGAAATGGATCGGTTTTGGATCATTGGGACACCTCCTCCTCATGGTCCATCTTCTTTCGAAGACTTTTAAAGGAGGAAGAAATAATTGCTTTCCAGAATCTCTTAAGTCTAATTTCCAAAAGAAGGGTGATGGTTTGTCCTGACAAGAGAATTTGGTCATTAGAAGCTAATGTGGTGTATTCTTAGTTAAATCCCTAGTTACATATTTATCATTGGTTTTCCCTTTAGACAAGCATTTGGAAAAATGCGTTGTGGAAATCTAAGAGCCCTCGTTGGGTGAATATTATGGTTTGATTATGTTATTTGGGTATTTAAATTGCTCTTCTGTCATACAAAGGAAACTGCCATTGCATTGTTTGTCTCCAAGTATTTGCTCACTATGTTTGGCCGATAAAGAAGGATTTGCAACACTTATTTTCTTAATGTAACTATGCTGAATAGTGCTGGCAACGTTTATTTGTTTGTTTTGCGTTCTCTTGTATTGGAGTTCATTTTGTAATAGTTGTTATTTATTGTATTAGGGGTGTATTTTTGTTATGATGGATTGGTTATTTGGTCCATAGGCTGTTCTGTTTTATTGTTTTGGAAATGATGGGAGTGCTAAGGGGGTGTCAAGCTAGTTAAGATGTCCGGGTGCACTCACTAATCCTTAGGTTTTAGTGCTCTTGTATCTATTTTTGTAACTTGAGCATAACTGATGTAGCGTAAATGAGAGTTTTATTCAAATGATTCAAATCTAATGAATACAAGAGAGGGGTTCTCTATTTATAGAGAATGAAGTGTGAGATAGGGTAACTAATTCTAAACTCACTAAATTACCTCAATTTCTATTACATCATATTCTATCCCTCTCCTCGAGTTTAAAAAAAAAAATTGAATAAAAATAGTGGGCGAGTCATTGTTGCAAGAATACTTCTTTCAATGATTACAAAATACTCACGGAAAATTTCCTTAAGATCATGAACATGTCAAAGCTTCCAAATTAGTGATACCTCCAAAGATGTTAAAAATTGGCGTAGAAGAACCTAGAAATATCCTCTTCCTTGAAAAATACAAAGCTAAATTGATAAACTAGTGTAGCCCAATATCCTCAGGTCACTTCTTTAAAATAGATGGGTTGGGCCTGATTGATGAAGAAAAAACCTTTGTTTGCAAATCTTTCATCGTCGTCTTCCTTGCGTGTTTCTATAACAAGTTTGGCTTTCCTTCCTTCGTGCAATGAATCAATTGCAAACAATACATTTTTCTCAATTTTCTCCATAGATTTTTCATTCAAAATTGGTTGCACAAGCCTTGATTTCAAAATGGTTTTACTTACTTCATCTCTACAGAGATTTCTTCTTCATTCTCAACATCTCCATCTTTGATTTTCAAATTTTCGATCGATTGTTCTTCCTTATCCAATTCAAACCGTGCAACCTCGATGTCAGCTCCTTCAATTTTTTCTTTTTCGCCTAATATGGCCTTCACACTTGTGTTTCATATCTCAACCTGTTTGCTTTCAATTCTTTCATACACGTCTCAAATCTCTTAGCCTTTCTTTTTTGTTTGTTTTCAGTATATTTTCACACCTTGTTTGATTGAATTCTTGATCTTCTTGAGTGCTTAAATGTAGTTCTTGAAGGTTTCTTGGAAAATCTTGAAGATTATAATTATGCCTTTCTTGAATTTTGTAGTAATAATTCTCTCCTTCACTTGACAAATCAGAATTTTGCAACATATACCCCCCTCGGTTTTCTTGTGGTGGAAATCTTGACTGATACAAATTTCTTGAAGTTGGAATCCTGCTCGGTCTATGTTCTTGATATGGAACTTCAACAATCTTGGTCTTTCCTAGGTTTCATGTAGGTTCAAATCTTTCAATAAGGGTTTAGTCGTCTGGTTTCTCCTTGTTCACACCTGAATCTTGTGATTCTTGAATTTGAATACCACCTCTGTTCTGCCAATCAATGTGTTCTTGATAGTCTTCCACGGATTGGATGTCCAATCGCAGCAAGACTTGGGCTAACATGGAACGGATTTCTCCAATTTCCCCCTTCATCTCAAAGACTGATTTCTCAAACAAGACAAATGGGCTTCCACAACCTTAGTTGATGAGGACGCTTCCACGTCCATGATGTTTCGAGATCCAAAAGGAATGCGCATTGGATCGACGCTCTGATACCACTTGATGTAGCCTAAATGAGAGTTTTATTCCAATGATTAAAATCTAATGAATACAAGAGAGAGATTCTCTATTTATAGAGAATAAAGTGTGGGATAGGGTAACTAATTCTGAACTTACTAAATTACCCCAATTCCTATTACATCAATAACTCTCTATTTCATTCTTTCAGTGAAGATATGTTTCCTTTTCAAAAAAAAAATTATCTTGTACTCGTTGTTTCTTGTTTCATGTGACTTTGTATTTTGAGCATTGACCTCTTTTCATTATATCAATGAAAAGTGTTGTTTCCTTTTAAAAAAAAAGTGTGGTTACTTTGTATAGGCATATTGCCACCAACACTTGTGTTCTCCTATTCTCTACTTAGTCGTGAGTGTGTATTCTAAGTTCAAACACCCCTGTGAGAGCAATCGTGTTTAGTGTTTTTGCAGGTACTTTACGGGTAAATTAGAAGGTTGAACTAAGGAAACCTCCTCTCCTAAGGCCGCATAGGTAAAGGGCAAAAAATTCCTCCTTGGAATCGACCCCGTGACACTTTCCAAAATGAAATTCTTTTGTCATCTCCCAACTTAAAAACAGCAAAGGCTTCCACTTGCAACCAGGCTTTAGAAATACTGATCCATGAACTTCGAAGGCTCACTTTAAACTTTCCAGCCATGTACCATGAAAATTGATCCTTACCATGTATTCTTCGTACCACTTTACACCAGAATGAATCAGATTTCTGAGAGAATCTCCTGCCCCATATAGCCAAAGTACCAAGTTACTATTCTTTAAGCCACCAAACCTGAGACCTAAATCCTTCAAAATTTTGGATGCCAAATCCCATTTAACAAGGTGATTAGTTTTGCTGCCTTTATTTCCTTCCCAGAAAAAGGTCTTCATGATTCTCTCAATAATTGAAATCACGTTGGATGGCATTAGGAAGAGAGACAGTGAATAGGGAGATTTTCAGAAATGGCTTTGCATAAAGTCAGTCTTGCTCCAACGAGACATATTAAAGCGCTTCCACCGATCTAACTTTCTCTGATTCTTATCAATAATAGGCTGCCAAAATGAAACTTTCTCGGGATAACCATCCAAAGGAAGACCAAGGTATAGAAAGGGTAGTGATTCAACCTTACGATGTAGGCGAGAGGAAATGTACAGCAGCTTATCCTAATCAACATTTATGCCACACAATGCTGATTTTCACCAGTTGAACCTTCTGAACCAAACACCACTCAAAGAGTTGATTACCTTGATAAGTGCATCCAACATACTATCATCATACTTACAAAATATAAGTATATCATCTGCAAACTGAAGAATAAAAACATGTACTTTGTCTTTTCCCACAATAAAGCCTTCGAAGACACCCTTCTCATAAATAAGGTCAGTAAGTGCATATAAAACTTCACTAACTAAAAGGAATAAGAAGGGGAAATTGGATCCCCCTTGCCTTATACCTCTAGTAGCTTGAATGCGGCCTCTTAGTCTTCCATTAATGAATACTAAAAATTTCAATAACGGACACAGTCTTTAAGCCATGAAATTCATTTTGAGTTGAATCCTTTAAGCATAAGAACTTCAAGGAAATTCCAATCCACTCTATCAAAGGCATTTTCTAAATCAAGCATGAGAATCCAACCCTTCTTCTTATTGGAGCGATACTCCTCTCCAATGAAAGCACTTTGAGAAGCAAATATGATACAAGGCATCACTTTCTTTAGGTTTAAATACTACTTTAGTCCCTATATCTTTTATTTTGGTTCATTTTGGTCTTTATATTTGTAAATTGTTCATTTTGATCCAAGAAAGCATCAACTTCAGGTCTTTTGAACGTCTACCAACCTCTTTCTCGCGTCCAAGAGTACACTAGAGTCTCATTTAGATCTAGAACAAGCGTAAACACGTGTCGTTCCATGGGATGCAAATCTGGAAGAAGCATTTCCACATGGGGTTCAGTATAAACTTTAACTTGTTCTTCAATTGTCTTCCTCAAATCCAAGTAAACATCAACGAGTTTTGCAGGTACTGTCATTATTGTGGAGTAGAGCATGCCCTGAACTTTATCAACCCCAAAGACATCGTCCGTAGCAGTATGACTAGCAGGACGACGGAGAGCAAGCCTTCTCCTCAATTTCATCACAACTATAGGCATAGCTGGCTTAACCAGCAACCGCAGTTGCACCTGTGAGAGCACCAATCAAACTATACTTGAGAAAATTCAAGGGCTTACTAGAGGAGGAAGGAGAAGAAGTAGTAGTAGTGGGTTGAGCATCAGGTGGAATCTGATCGGAGACAAGCTTCTGTGACGCATTGAGGGCATCTTTGGAAGGAGTGGAAGTGAGTTCGGAGCTCATAAGATGGCCATGGTGATTCTTCAGCAGGGAAATGAATCAGGATCGAAACAGAGAGGACTCTTCTTTTGGTCCCTATACTTTAAAAATGTTCATTTTAATCCTTGTACTTTTAACTTTTTTTCACTTTGGTCCTTATACTATTAAAAAAGTTGTCATTTACTTCCTTGCATTTTCACTTTTAAAGGGTAAAAATGGTCGTCTTTTTTTTTTTTTTTTTTGAAAGTTCAAGGACCAAAATGAACCAAAGTCGAAAGTACAAGGATCAAAATGAACATTTTTAAAGTATAGAGACCAAAATGAACCAAAGTTGATAGCATAGGGGTCAAAGTGAATATTTTCAAGTAAAGGGACTAAAATGAATAAAAACCAAAAGTACAAAGATCAAAGTAGTATTTAAACCCTTTCTTTAATCTTTCAACTAAAACCTTTGTAATGATCTTATAAATGGATGTTGTAAGGCTGGCTTATAAGCCGAAAATATTTGACATAGGCTGCTGTCTCTTTTTTGGGAATCAAACATATAAAGTTTTCTTTAATACAAGCATTCAATCTCCCATTTTTGAAGAATTCCGCAAAAAGTACTAGAAAATCAGCACTCAAAAATCTCCCAAACTTGAAAAAAATGCCTTGTAAAACCATCTGGGCCTGGAACTTTATTCTTTTCAAGAGCTTTCAAAGCATACAATATTTCCTCGGCAGAAAAAGGGTAAGTTCTGTATTTTGAGCTGCAGAGACTTGAGACAAAACAACATTAACTGGGATACCACGAACCCCCTGGATTTGTTGATACAAAGATGCAAAGAAAGATAATACTTCATTCTCACAATCTCTAGAAGGATTCTCCACTTCTGTTATCTCCAAATTTGTCGACAAGCATAGACTCAGAAAAAGGTACCTCTACGAACACTTGGAAATGAAATGTTTTGTTTCCTTCTCAAAAAAAAATAAATAAATAAAACCCACCTTTGAAAAGATGTATCAACATCGTTTCCTTCCCTTTCGTTAAGCAAGCATAGCTCAATTGGTATCCAAGTGTGCTAGTATCCATGAAAGTATCTTGGGTTACCTCAGGGTGGAAATCCTAATTTGTACCATTGTTGGCTCCTTGTTGCGGAAACTATTATGAAAATGATGGATAGATGGATAGTTTTTAACAGCTTCAATAGATTCTTTCCAATCTTGAAAAACTATCTAGCAGCCACTTTATCTGCATTTATTTTATTTTTCAGAAAAACAATTTGATACATGCAACTAAACACCACCAAAGCATCAAAACCTCTTGAGAGAGGAAAACTAAAAAAGCTTCCAAACAGACTTAAAGGCAGGTAGGGGGATGAAAAACTCTGTATTTAAATTTCATAAGGATTATTTCAATAACAAACCTGAAGCGTACCACGGGGAATGGGAACTGCTTCCCACTTATGAGCATAACAATCCATACCCTTCTGAAGAAATGTCAATGCTCTAACAACCTGCACCAAAAACAATATTTCAATGTATCCTTAGTCCTAAGGAAATAAATCCACACCCGAAAAGCTGCACACCATCTGTTGCCACCAATATACAAAGGACATACTCTTTCCAAAGGTAAGAAAAATGCTGACGCACTTGAGGACTTGCTTCCAGCATTCAATGCCACTGCCTTGCCTTGCCAATCGATTACTGGGGAACCACTTGAGCCACCTTTTGTTCCAGATGCAGCCTGAAAAATAAAGATACCTTGGGAGATTAAACAGAGCATGAATCAATTCTAAGTCTTAAAACAAATCAATCGGCATCCTCAGAAAATAGACATGTACATGGGATATAGGCACAAAACCAATACAACGATATAAGACTGATTGAAGAATTAAATCTATCTATAAGGCCAACAGCAGTAACCTTACTCCAAAAACACATCAATGGTTGAAGCACCGGATGAAAGAAACTTTTTGGAAAGATGCATGTGTTGGAAATCGAACTTCTTCATTACAAGTTCCTTGCATTTTTTAAATGGTCCAATAACTTTGGAGTGTTTTGGCGGTTGTGAGAATGAAGTTGAAGTTGGCCTTTTTCCTTTTGCTTGTAAAGAAACTCTTGCTTCATTGAGTGAGTTTTGTTATCTTTATTGTCTTTGGGTTGGTCGTGGATAGTTTATTGTACTTTCGGTTCTTCATGGAGTTGTTTTTGTTCTATTGTTGGAAGTTCAATTTTCATTTTATCAATGAAAAGTTTTGTTTGGGGAGGGAAGTACGAAACTTGGAGAATTATTACAAGGAATCTACAATAGGAATTTTCTTTTTTAAAACGAAAACAAATACTTTCCATTGTTATAATGAAAAGAGGTTAATGCTCCAAAATATAAAATTCATCATTTCAATTAAAAGTTATGTCTCCTTTCCCAATAAAATGAGAAAAATATAATAGATAATTATAATTGATGGTGAGTACAAGCCAAATAAGATGAAAGTCTACAACTAAGAAACACCAAAAGTTTTGATCAATCAAGCAAAATATCAAATAAAAAAAATAACAAGATTGCTCTGCAACAGGCCAAAAAAAAAAATTAAATATCACCATGAGAAAAACGAGACGCAATACGAATGGAACTTTATTATTTTGACAACTTAAATAGGTTAGGATCTGCCATACACCTAATTCCCCTCCCGTTTCTTCAAATTTTTCTCATGCCATACAATTATTTCTAATCGGTTCTAGCAAAAGACAAAAAAGATTTATTGACATACAAAAAGTTAAATCACTCACTTGCATGTAGAATGTGTTGAAATCATTATATCCATCTCTGCAACAAGCATAAAAATAATCGTTATGCTACTAGAACAAAAAGATATTTAATAGATCTGACAAATAGCAGGCTAGAGGTCACAGACAACAAACAGAAAAACTATAACAATAGCATAAACATCGGTCCAAAATTCAAATCGAATCATGCTAATAATGCGCTTATCAGCAAAAAAGGAAAAAGGAAAAGGAAAAGAGAACAAGCTTCTACAGATTTTAAACAGAAAAATAGAACATTGGAGGAGAATGAACAGGGGTCACTTCTATTCCAGACTTCACTTCTTTCTTTTAAGAAACATAAACTTCAGTCCACCCATTAGGAGAATGTGCCAAAGGATAAGGGAAGGTGAAACCCATACATCAAAGTTGTTACAAAAAAACATCAATATAAATTGGTCAAAGACCATTTATTTGTCATTGAAGAGCCCAGTGTTCTAATTCCAGACATTATCTGGGGCAGAGTATTAAAATGTATAAATATAAAAGCCTATTAACATACATGCTGTTTTTTCTAATAAGAAATGTAGATTTTTTCATTGAACAAATTAAATGAGACTAACATACACATTGTTATAAACTTATAATTAGTGTCCTGTTAACACTTATATTTGTTAAACTTGATCACACCTTTAATATTGGTAAGCTACATAGGTGTCTTCCCTAGAATTAATTTAACCCACCTCATGCTTAAGAAGAAATTAAATTTTTTTTAAAAAAAAAAAAAAAAAACTACATAGGTATTTTCTTTTTTATGTTTGTTTATTTTACTAACTCCTTTCCAACATTACAAAAAGAATCCACTTAAATAATTTTAACTATTTAACTTAAATTAATTTTAGTCTTAAACCCAACTAACGTAATCTATCTAATTCAAGGGAGGAGAGTTTAGAAGTCCTTACATGTCCCTCAAGGATTCAAGATGGTCATTTTCTTAAGAAAATAATAAATATTGCACCAAATAGTAAATCCAAAAACTTAATTCCCATGATGAATTGAAAAATCTCATCATTTTAGAAAACAAAAATTATAACATTTACAAAAATCTGATTTAAAGATGTCTAAAATTGTAAATATATTTTTGGTATGACTTGAGTGTATGTTTATTTTTAATATTCTTATAAAAATTAGAAAATAAAAGTGAATGATCTACTACAAATTCTTTAACATAATATAAAGAAGCATAATACCAGGATCATAGATTCAATGGTAAAATTTGAAGTGAAGGAAAAAGTAATTTATGTAAAATACAATTAAATGTGCATAACATACTTCTTATAGTGAGGAGCCTCCCGATCCAGCCGAGCAAGGGTACCAGCTAAGATAGAAACCTGTAAAATTATTAAGTAAGACTCAATTGGCAAAAGAAAACAGAAAAAAAAAAAGAAAAGGAAATAACTGTCAGTAGGTATACATTAAGGATCATTAAGGATATGAACGAAGTTCTAAAATAACAATATATTACATTATAATATAGAATATTGGCTATTATCGTCTGCCACACATCCCATCAAAGCACTAATCCAACTACATTTATAATATAGAATATTGCAAGGCTAAGGTTACGTTTCTTGGTAGGTTTCAAACTATCCTAAATTCTTTTTTAATTACAACCTTCTTCTAATCCTAAATGATTGGAAGGCCCTCATAGTATAGCTTATTGGGAGGGAGGTTTCTCTACCCCGGGCCCCTAGGTTGTTTTTTGTGGCCTTTATATACCCTTCATTAATTATTAATAAATAAGTAAATAAATAACCACACCTTAAGGACAAGGTGCATACCTTATTGAAGCGGATAATGATAGCAATGTAATTAGGATGGGAGTGAGAATAATATGAAGTATTGAATGATATATTAGTATTTAAGTAAGGAGATGTTGATGGAGGTTAGTTATAAATAAAGTGGTGGTGTGGGGGTGTGGGAATGAAGGCAGGCAATTGTTTAGTTAGATTAGGAATTGAGTTAGTATACTCACGACAGAGGAGATTCGAAGTATCCCAAATACTTAGCACTATATTGTAATTTCGTTGTCTTTTATATTTCAGCATTTTTATGCAAAAGCACACTTTATTGCAAACAAAATGAAAGAATGCACGGAGTACATATATATATGTATGTATGCATATGTATGTATGTGCGTATGTATGTGTCTACATATATATAAATAAATAAATAAATATGTATGTATGTATGTGTGTGTGTGTGCGCGCACGCACACGCATGTATGTCTGTGTAATATGTAGTATGTATATATACATACATATATGTATGCATGTATTTATATATATATGTATATGTATATACATATATTGAGTGAAGTAATCTAACAAGTCCACTGTCACAAAATATATTGCCTTTCTATTTGGCATTTAAGCTCAAAATCCTACAAAATCTCATACTATATGATGAAGGATTAAATTTTTATTTGCATGCAAGAAAAGTACTTATTTGGCATTTAGCAATCAGAAAGATAAAGTGGGACTAAAACAAAGCATTATTGTTCTTTTTTTGTTTTCCTTTTTTGTTTTCCTTTCTTTTTTTCCTTTTTTTTCTTTTAGGGAAAAAGGACAAAACAATGTGATTGTACCTTCTCCCCACTATCATTACCAACAACTCTGATTTCAAGTCCAACACAAGCAGCCTCGGGTGCCAGGGGAATCTCCTCATAATTGAGAAATTGAATTGCACCAGGATCATATCGAAAGAAGCCAAAATCATGAACCTAATAATGATGATTGTGATGTGCAACAAACTATTAGTGTTCTCTTCCATCTCACCATTGAAAGAAAAACAAAGCTATAAGACTGCAAAACAGAGTTAAAATATGTTATCATTATAATAACATCTGGAGTCACTCATGTTGCAGAAAATGCCCTTCCACAAAATTTTTAACACTATACTTCAGAACCTATAAAATAAACATATTAAACACAAATGTGTTAAACTTAAACAGAGCAGAAGAATGAAATGAAATTAATGGGAATCAGAACTTCCTTATCGAAACAAGGGCCAAAGGCTATTCGGAAAAGGAGTGGACAAAAGAGGGGGGGGTTTTTCGTCTAGGTGCCTTCTTGTAACAGGTTATACTTCATCCAAGTCGGTATGCACTGTATTTTCATTTTTCAATATGGTAAATGCCCCCATCCCCCTCCAAGAATGTAACTGGTATAGGGAAGCAATGACAAAGGTGGACATCGACTGTATGGTGTTCAGTGTGGGAGAAAGGTGTAGTTAGAGGAGCGTGGTGGATCAAAGGTTTGGGACTAGGTGATTGGAGTTGGACCTAGTAACAGTTTCTTGGATTAGGAACTGTCTGGTAGCAGCGTCTAAGGCAGAAAACCCTTTAGGTTTATGGAGAAGGTGGTTGGACATAGCGGTTATCTTCTTCCAAGTTCTGTCCAATGTGAGGGGTAGGTAAAGTCCTTTTTCCTTGGAATCTTTCAGAGGGAAAAGGTCTTTAATCTTTATTTCACGAGGGTTGCAGGGTAAGGGATGGTGCTTGTTGGTTGCAAAGTTGTCAGGACTCCTTCCTCTCCATGGTTAGGAATCTAAAGGGAGGAAGGAGGTTTCCATTGAAGCTAGGTTGTCTTCAATTTTGTGATGAAAGTGATTTCTTAGAATGTGAAGGGGTTGGGGTAGGATTAAATGGAGTCTTATCAAAAAGGTCATCACCAAAGAGAACTCAAATGTTGCTATTCTATTGGACACTAAACATTAGATTATTGTGTCAGTTAGTGAGAAGTCTTTGGGGTAAAAGAAGAGTGTGGGTCCTTGTCCCTTCAAAATAGAGAATATCCGGTTGGATCACTTGTCCTTTAAGTCTTTCTTTCAATCATGGTGGAATGTGGAGGCCCCGAAATTGGGAAGGATGACATTTCATGAAAAAGTTAAAAGCTATTAAAAGGTAGTTAAAAGGCCTGGAATTGAGAGGTCTTGGAGGATCTCAGGATTAAGAAGCAGGAAGTCTTTTAGCTAATTATTGTTATTAATGGTTTCGATGAGAAGGGTCGGCTAGAAAATGCACTACAGGAGGAGTGGTTTTCTTTAAAAATGAATTTGCAAAGTTGGTAAGTATAGAGAATATCAGCGGGAGGCAAAAAGCTAAAGTGAGATGGGCTAAGAACGAAGACTACAATTCTGCTTACTTCCATAGATTGGCGGATGGTAGAAGAAGCAAGAACTTCATTGGTTCCTTGGAGAACAACAGAGGGGAGCAAGATAGGGAGGAGAACGAGATTGAGGAGGAGTTTCTATCTTTTTGCTCAGGCCTCTATGCCCTGGATGTGGTTCCCAAACTCTTTGTCGAAGATCTAGAATGGTGTCCTATTAAAGTGAGCTGACTGATTTGAACTCCCCTTTTTCATTGGATGAAATCAAGAATGCAATTTTGAATGTGATAAGAACAAGTCCCTTGGTCCTTACAGTTGTTCTTGGGCCTTTTTCTAGGATAACTGGGAGAGTATTAAGGAAAATCTTGAGTGGGATTTTAGGAAGCTCTTCGAAAGGGGTATCTTGGACAGTTTTCTAAATGAAATTTTTGTTCGTCTCATTCCCAAAAAGGAAACTCGAGTACGTTAAGGATTATAGGCCCATCAGGCTAGCTATGAGTGTGCATAAGATCATAGCTAAAGTATTGGCTAATAGACTGAAAAAGGTTCTCCCATCGACTATCTTTAAGGCTCAGATTACCTTCATTGGGGGGAGACAAATCTTAGTCTTAGATCAGATTCTCATTGCTAACTAGGCTAACTAGGACTATAGAGGTCAAAAATAGGAGTTGGCCGTCTTTAAGATTGACTTTGAGAAGGCTTATGATCATGTGGATTAGAACTTTCTCGAGGTCCTCGAAAGAAAGGATTTGAATACAAATGAAGAGCTTGGATTTGGTGTTGCATTAGAATGGTTTTTTTATTGGAGAGAAACGATTTTATTGATAAATGAAATGGCAAGAGTGAAAAATTCAACCACTTCCAGTGAATGTGAATTACAAAACTACTGTGATTAAATAAGAAAAGTTATAATGGGTAAAAGGTTGCTTAGTTAAAATGGGTAAAAGGTTGCTTATTCTCGCACCAGACAGAAGTTTCTACAAGTTCCATAAGATGATTAAAATTGTAGGAGACCTCCTTGAAGACACAACCATTCCTAGCACCCAAAGAGTCTAGAAATTCTTTGTCGGAAGGCAGAGGAAAACTTGGACCATATTCTCTATCACTGTGATTTTATGAGTTGTGTCTGGGATTATTTTTTCTAGACGTTTAGTATGATGATCATAGAGACATCAGTATTATAATCAAGGGGTTCCTCCTCAATCCACCTTTCAGGGAGAAAGGTTGCTTTCTTTGGCTTTCTGAGGTGTGTGCGGTCATATGGGTCTTGTGGGGTGAGCAAAACAGTAAGGTGTTTAGGGGTGTGGAGAGGGATCTGAGAGAGTTATGGTCCCCCGTTCGCTTTCATGTTTCCCTGTGGACTTTGATTTCGAAGACTTTTTGTAATCATTCTATAGGTGAGATTTCGTATAGTTGGAGTCTCGTCTTGTAATGAGAATCTCTTTTTTTGTGAGCTTGGCTTTTTTGTTAGCTCATGTATTCTTTTTTCTTTTCTCAATGAAAGTTGTTTTCCAAAAAAAAAAAAAAAAAAAAGTATTCTTCCAAATCACTGTAGATCAAGTGTTTGGATTTTAGTTAGCCAAACAAAAAGATTACAAGGAGATGACCTTGGTGTTCCTTTTCCATTTTTCGTATTCATGGAATAAGAGCTTTATTGTAAATTCCATGTTTCTCGTTGGGTCGGTGGCACGGTCTTTTTGTAATTATTCCTTTTTTCTTAAGAAGATAGTTTTTGTAATTATTCATTAGGTTCAAATCTCCTTGATTGGAGTCCCTTTCTTTGATGAAGCTTCGTATTGCGGGCTTGATGTTTTATTATTTTTTATTTGGATACCTTTGTATTCTTTAATTTTTATCTCAATGAAAGTTTGGGTTTTCTTCTTGGAAAAAAAAAACACAAAACAAAAAACAAAAAGCTGATATGCACAGTGCCACTTTTTTTTTTTCAAATTGATGGAAGAAAATGTTGAAAACCCATGCTTTGTTGCTATGAAGTACAGACACTTAAGAAACATTTTCATGTCTATGTCTGATATCCATTAAATACTTTTAACACTTCAATACTTGTTGAACATGAGCCCGACACTATTTAAGCAAACGCGAGTCCAATAATAACCATGTGTCAGACACTCATGAACATTGAGTTTAAAATTCAGACAATATACCAAATCCAACAAAAATTGGTTTTTAAAATATTATTCAAAGGTTTTGGCTTTCCTTGGCATTCATATGCATAGATTTATACAGCTTCTTGTGAGAAATAGCTATTGAAGGGTCTTTTCTTAAAAAAAAGGTTTAAACTTCCTGCCAAAATCAACGGCCTTTTTCACCGATCCATCACAACGGCTCCAGTGGTAAACCAAATTGGTTGGTGAAAAGCCATATATAGGAAGTAGAGTAGCAAGAACATCAAATCATGAAAAGACTGACCGGGTCTCTGTATATAGGTCGTACAGGAACTTCTTCCCTATTCACAAACATAGCCTCTGCTACTACAGGTCCTGAAACCAAGGAGAGCAAAAATAAATAATTAAATAAATATAACATTAGATGGCCAAATTTTCAAGATTCATGCAACCATAAGTGACATAGAACAATTCTTTATATATATAAGAAACAAGAGGGATGTATTACCCCAAAAAGAAGGCATAAAACAGCCTAAGGGTTGGGAGAAGTGAGAACCCCCGCCCAAGAGAACTACTCACAAATAAAGGGTTCCAATCCAACAAGATAATTACAAATAGATCAATGAAACAGTGACACCACCAAGAAGCATAAAGTTGTACACAATCCCAACAAAACATTGAAGGGGTGATTTTAACTTAAAAAATTCTCCTGTTGTGTTCCAACCAAAGAGGCCAAAGAAGAGATCTTGAAGCAAAGGACCATGAAGACATGGAGCAATATAAAATTTGCATACCCTACCAGCATCCTCAGACGTCTTTCTTGGCTCTTTCTTGGGGTAAATTGATTCTCCTTTCAAAAAGTATAGCATTAATTCACTTACAGCCAGTTGAAAAAGTTTCTTGGAATCCTCTGGCACAAGGCTTAACTTTCCTCCCCTCTTTTCATATCGTCTAAGAGATGATTTATCATCCAAACAAAGATTTTTTTTGTATAGCAATCAAAGTTTCAACGATAGAATGACATGTACAAAAGATAGAGATAGATGCCCTGGAACCTGAACAAGGATTACAGACCTCTATAGTTGGCTAAGATGTTAGCTAAATCATAATTACAAAAATCGAGTGCTTCAGTCACTTGTAAAAGATTTAAGAATTCAATGCAAGCACACAATTTCTTTAAATAACAAATTGCTACTTGAAGAACATCATTTGTTTTCCTGCATGGAGAAAAATGAGTCATTAGCCTAGGGGAGGTTCAGGGTATGCATAGTCTACCACTTCTAAAATAAAAATCCATCTGTGATACTAAATTCCTTAAGCATCTTCATGTTATTATGATTTCCCACTTACCATATGTTAGCAAAATCTAGGAAGGTTGAGGTTTGTTCCTATTAAGCAAGACCTAGGAGCGTTGACACTATGGATCATATTTCAATATATTCTTCTCTCTTGTTGAGGCCACAGAGGTGCATACTTTGTTGGGAGGCGTCTGGAGATTTTTTTTTTTTTTTCTTTTATAGGAAAAAGGAGTAGACATCTGATGAAGATTTGGATCATATCCTTTGAAGATGCAAGTTTCTCCTCAAACTTGGAAATTTCGTCTTGGAGACATATGGTGTGTGCTTGGCTTGTAACAAGGATTGTTTTCACATGATCAAGAAGGTTTGATTCCATCCACCCTTTCATGATAAAGGGTGTATTCTCTGGCATGCTAGTCTTTCCTCTTTTTTTTAATGGCATAATTGGCTAGATTTAGAGGGTCGTAAAATCTCGGGAAGAGGTGTCGGCTCTTGCCAAGTTTAATGTTTCTTTATACGTGTCTGTCACTAAGAACTTTCATAATTATCCCCTCCATCTTAGCTCTTTCTTAACTTATTGGGTCGTTAGTAGCTGTGTTTTGGCTCCCAGTTTTGGTTTATGATTTTTGTTAGCTTTTATGTATTCTTTCATTCTTCTACCAGAATTTTCATCTAAAAGAGAAAAAGAGACTTTATTCATTAAACTAACCAGGTTTCACTTAAACAAATACGAAACAACTTGAATTTCTACTACCAAATGGAGATCAATTACATTTACAACACCCCAAAGGAAATCCCATCAAACAGTTGAAGACTTAATTTACCTTCTGAAACCCATTACACCTTAGTTCCAACGAATTTCAGAAGCTAAACAACGTCGAGATCGGAGAATTGAACTTCCACTCCATTCAGCAATTGCAGAACTAAGAAAGATGAGGCACCAGAAATCAAGGTCCAAGAATACCTGGCTTAACAACATGTCGATTGGTGAGGATAATCCCACGGCGCTTATCAACGACGAATCCAGTAGCATAGCTCGCACCAGCCGATTCAGTATCGAAGGCCCGACAAGCGGTGGTGCGCAACACAACGACAGCAGGAACAACCTTGTTCAGGGCTTTCCTCCAGTCGTCAGCAGTGGCCAAATTTTCGCGGAAAGGCGGGTCGATCTCCATGCAGAGGTCGTCCTTGGTGGTCGAGTCAATCCGAATTGCCGCCGATTCCGAACCCCAGCTTTCGGAAGGATCAGCCATGGAAATAAATTACTAAGAATATTCCGAGGTATTGGGAAATGGGGAAGAGAGAGAATTTAGGGTTTGATCTGAATTGGGTTTTGGTTTCAGAGGAGAATTGAAGGAGAAAGTCAAAATTCAGTCCATCATTTCGACTGAACGAATAATGATTGTCGAATTGGGAAGAACGAAGATCTCTGTGTTGGTTGGTCACTTCTCCAAGATCTTTTATTTCTATATTGGGTTTTTTTTTTAATAAAATATTTATTATTAATATTATTTGTCGAAACTGAATACTAAAAAAACGGATGGAATAAAAGGAAAACTATAAATTTGGAAGGGGAGAATGTGCTGACGTGGCACTTTTACGATCGGGAAATTACGTGATAAAACAATTTTAGTTCTGAAATTTTATGGAGATGAGAATGAAATAGAGAGTGAACATGGATGGAAAATAGCATTCTTGACCTTAGCCCGCTCATGGACATTTTAGTTCTGAGGCACTAAAAATCTTATGCGGAAATCTTAAGCATTTTTAACATTTTGTTAAAAAAGAAATTAGAGCAAAACTTACCTATAGACCCAGACCTGCAGCCCAGTTATGGGGCCATTCTTGTGGTGCCACATAGGAATCTTTTTTTCTTTTTATTTTTTTATTTTTTTCCTTTTTTTTTTCAGTTCGCCTATCTTGTTTATTTGCTGCCTTTTTTCCTTGTGATTTTCTCTTTTTTCCAAATCTCACAACTCCAACTTTTTTCTTTTTCTTTTTCTTTAATATCTTTATTTTACCATTCATCGCCTTCTTTCTATAATTCTTTGATTCGTTTTTTCTTTTATTTTTCCTATTTTAGTCCAATTCCAACTAAAAATCTTTTTTCTTTTGGTGTCTATTAAAACCATAACAAGCAAATGCTTTCATAGGAGAACACCAAAATTCTTGTAATCTCGTAGTTTGTAAACTTTATATAAACATGTTGTTGTTAATAAAACAAGTGTTATTTTATAAGCATATACTCAATCCAATAAACTAATATCTTACGTTATTTTATGTAATTTAATCAAGTATGTAGAGACACATAAGTGGATCTTGTTTAAATAATAACCTAAACGGTCTGTAGTAGTTAGATAAGGTTGGGTACCTCATCCTGGTGACACTACGGATACGACCTGCTTTGTAGGTGTTACAAGTGTTGTAAAGTGCTATAAATGATCTGATTCTAATCATTCATGTGGAGACATGTGAACAGGGGTATCCCATACAATTAGTTCGTATAAGACTAAACCATAAAATGATTAGTCTCTTTATATAACGCCATTAATAATAGAGACTTACATTTCACTATAATGACCATAGGTGACATGACCCGAATCCTTAGTGAATTGTGAACTCCTGCTTATGTAGGTAGTCATTTAATTTGTATATGTGAGAGTGGCTAGATTGCCAACTCAATATGCCTACCATTTTAGGATTCGTCTGACTAGGGAGCTGGGAACATAACTACACAAGACCGAATTCACTCATTTCCCAATGTCGAGGCAAGTAGATAAATTTCTCCCTTAAGGGCTTGAACAAAATGGTCACACCCTCTCTTCGTCCGAGAGGGACTTGGTCATAGTTGAACTATGACTTATTGTCCATTAGAGAAATCGGTGGGACTTAAGGAGTTAGATGTAACTACAGGAGCAAAACGGTAACTTTGGCCCAATTGTACTTACGAGCAATTGGTGAAGGATCATTGCACTGTTGATTGGTTATATCCAATGGACACATAAATATATATGTAGTGCGAATAGTGTATCTATCAGGAATGACCGACGGTTAATGAACGTTGGGTAATTTAATAAAAGAGTTTAATTAATTATCCAAATATCATTGGAGCTTCAATCTACAGGTCCATTAGGTTCCCTTTGTAGCTCAACAGGGATTTAATTGAGAATTAATTTTGGATTAATTTGAAGTGTTCAAATTATTGAAGGAATTAATTATATATGTGATATAAGTAAATATAATGTATTTGATACATTATAATATAAGGTAATATGAGAGGAATTTGAATATGATTCAAATACTAATTATATGAATGAGATTCATGTAATTAAATTTAATATAAATATGATTTATATTAAATGTCATTAATAAGTTGAGAGGAATTAAATATTTGGATATGATTCAAATATCAATTATATGGATGAGATTCATATAATTGAATTTAATATAAATGTGATTTATATTAAATACCATGTAATATTGATAGAAAATAAAACTATAGGTTATGTTGTATTTGATGCACAACTCCTCCCCCCCCCCCCCCCCCTAATCTCTCAGTCTTCAACGTGGGTTGTGGAAGAATGAATGGTTCTCATTCATCTTCTTCCACAGTTCTCTATATGTGAGTTGGTTCTCTCTGAAAAAGGTTTATAAAGAAGAAAAATCCTCTTGTCCTCTTTTTCTCCTTCCCTCTTCCAAACCTAAAGATAGAGCCCACACCTCCTGCCCATTCTTAAACCATAAGGAGAATACAGGAAGTTTCAGTCTGGTGGTGTCCCAATTAGGTTTCCAGATTGTGATCTTGATCGAAGGAGTTCTTGAAGAAATTCGTTCTTTAAAGGTATTTTCTTCTTCCTTTCTCCTTTAGAAAAGCATGTTGTGGGTTTAAATTAAATGCATAATCCTTCTCTTTTAAGTATGTAATTCTTGTAAATTCTATAAAAAATGAAAATTGGGACCCATCCCGGCATTCCGTTACGTAAACCTTCAATGGTTTTCCCTTCACAAAGTCCAACGCGTAAGCCCTCCTAGAGCTGTCATTTCAGTCTTTTGCATGTCCTATTATAAGTCCACCTCACCCTAGGCTCGATCAGGGCTTCATTTGGTTGAGCCGCGTACCCCTTTTGTCGTCAATCCAACCTTGCTCTCCAAGCTTCCAAACTAACGCATGGTAATCTATGTTCGGTGCATGGTTGCTTCACCAACCATCCTCTATGCATCCAACATCTTTATGAACCCAAGAAGTGATTCCAACACCCTCTTAGGTTTGGATGTATGGTTTCTTAACTATGTCACCAACTTATCTTCTATTCACTACATAGTTTCCTCTTTGGTCAATGGTAAAGGCATGTGTCCCTTTCACATTCTCCTTTCTAGTCACGCGTCTAACTAGGATTCTTGGGCTCCCTTGGTGTAACTCTCTTCAAGGGTTTATCTTATACTTCCATCTTACTCCTCATAGGTCTAAAAATGGAATCCATAAGGTCTCCTATGCGCTAAACCCTGGTCCTATATGCCCAACTCCAACCTCATGCGCCAATCCTTCTTCCTCTTCCTTCTCTCTTTGTTCTTCTCAAAGCATAGCTTACTCCTTCAACTCAAGACATAGCCATGTGTCCTCTTTGTCTCTCCTTTCCCTCAAACCATACGGCCATCTATGTGCCCACATGGCCATCTATGCGTCCAAGCTTCCATCTGTGCGTCCAACCTTTCCCTCTTTAGGGTTTCCTCCATTTGTGGTGTCTTATGTTGTCCAACATTTAGTCAATTTCTCTCCTAGAATACTCCATGCGTGTTGGGTTGTATGTCATAAAACTCGCAGTTTGTAAAATTAAACATATTCTATTTGCAATAAAGATGTTATCGAGGTTTATTCAATGAAGATGTTATTGAATATGTAAAATGCACTCATAAAGCCTAAGTCTAATAAACTAACGAACATTTGGCTATAGTATGGAAACTTAAACCTTATGTGGTTTGGATATATATCCAAAATGGTCTAGAAGAATAAGGATAGAGTTGGGTACTTTATCCTGGGGACACTATGGATGCGGCCCGCTTTGTATTTGATACAAACGATGTGATCTCGAAATCATTTATGTGGAGACATGCGAGTGTGGGCATCTTATGGAAAAGATATTTGCATAAGACCATATCATGAAATGGTCACTTTTTCTCTATAACTACCGTTTAGTGTCAAAACTGACTATTTCAAACTGATGACCTAAGATAACTCGATCTTAATCCTAAGCTAATTATAAACTCGTGTTTATTCAAGATTATCCTTTTATCTGCATAGGTGAGAGTGACTCAATAGAGTCGTTCAATAAGCCTCCCATTTTAGGAGTAAGACCAAATAGATAGTTGGGGACATAGTCCTGGAATTCACTCCTACCCATTTTAGGATAAGCAGATAGGTTGTTTCTTTAAGTATTGACTCTAAGTCTTGAACAAAGGGGCCCCGTCTTCTTTATGGCTAAGAGGGGCTTGGTTTATTGGTAAGACCATAAACCAATTGTTCATTTGAGGATCAGTGGAGACTTAAGGAGCAAGATGTATTACAGGGGTAAAACAGTAATTTTGACATTATTAATACGAACGACTTGTGAAGGATCAACTTACTAATCATGGTTAAATCAAGTGGACATAAATATATCTACAGTGAGGAGAGTGCAGCTATTGGGTTTTAGTGAAGTGACCTGATAATTAATGAATGTTAATTAATGAATGTTGATTAATGTTGATTATTAGCTCACAAACGAACTAAACTTTAGAATAGCATGATGAGAAAATTTGAAACATTCAAATTCGAATTAAGGGAATCGATAATTATATACGATATAATTAAACGTTTAATTAACGAATTAAACGAACTTGGAGAGTTTGATCATCTTTAAATATGATTTAAATATTAAATACATGAATAGGGATTCATGTTTAAGGAATTGATGTTCAATTAATTTAATATTTGATATTAAATTAATTTAATTAATTATTAAGAGTTAATTTTATACAAAATTAATTATGGAATTAATTTTGTTTAGAAATTGATGTTTTTTTTATTTAATATTCATTATTGAATTAATATTTTATAAAAATCAGTATTTTTGAAATTGGATTTCAAAATTAGAAAACTGATTTTGCTTAAAATCAATTATAAAATGAAAAACCACTAAGTGGATTTTTCCCACATTGAACACTTAAATTTCCACTCAATTTATGATATGTGGTGTCATTTTCTCATGTTCTCAAGTTGCATGGTTTAGTTAAATTAAAATAAAAATAAAATCTTTTGCTGAGATAAGTAGGTTCATGCAGCTAAAATTAAATAGAGAGAATTGGTTCTCTCTAGCAAAAAAGACACAAAATCATAAAAACTCTCTCCAATTCCCTTCAAATTCATCCTCATTTTGGGTTTCACCACCCAATCTAAGGGCCAAGAGGATAGTAGAGAAGATCAAGTGGTGGTCTACAAGCATTTGGAGTGAAGATTACATCTTGACTTGGAGAAATTTGAAGATTTCTTCAAAGGTATTGTAATATATGAAACCCTATTTTAATATGTTGAACTGCATGCTTATTACTCAAATTCATGTAATTAGAGCATGTAATGATTTTGTTTGCTTCTACTTCTTGCATGTCAACTCTATCAATGTGTCCATTATGCTTTCCTTATATGTCCATCATGGTTCTCTATGTGCCCATCATTGTGCTCAATGCATGGTTCCCTAGACTCATAACATAATCTCATAACAAAGCTCCCACATCCCTATACATCCAAAGTTGGTCCAAAATCCCCCTTGGGATGCACTTGCTATGCATTCAACATGCTTCCTCTACTACACCATGCGTTGAACTCATCCAAGATTCTCTGTTCTCTCCTATGCTATGAATCCAACTCTTATTCTCATAGCATAATTTGGACACTTAGCTAGATTTTCCACTCTAAACTACTATGCCTCCAACACTTAGAAATCTTTCTTCCTCCAAGGCATAGTCTAGGTGCTTAATTTAAATCTTCCTTTCCAAAGCTTGATCTCCAAGCTCTTCTCTCCCTCTAAGGAAATCCTGTGAGGGCTCGGGTGATATATTTACCCCTTTAAGCTTTTAATATGCATCTGTTCGGCAGCTTAAGAATTCTTGTCAAGATCTAGGTGTTACACGACTAATATTGAGAAATGGAAATGGTCAAATTACGTGTGTCAGATGATCATTATAAAGATAAATTTTATGCGTCGATGAATGATTCAAGTTCTTGTCCTCGGCAACGGCGCCAAAAACTTATAAAGATTTTAAAAATGAATGATTATGATGCGCTATGACTTACGATATTGCGATACTACGTTCTAAATGTATGCGATGATACTTAAATGCTTCGTAGTATGCGTTCGTGTAGTGCATGTCACAAGTTTTTTTTACGCTGGAATGCAAGTTTCTCAGAGTGATCTGAAGTCAAACACGGAGATTGTTGTGATTAATGCGATACTAATGTGGTATATGCGACCGGTTTAACATAAAGAATAATGAATGGTGTTTGCAGAAAAATAAATTACGATGAAAAGTAAATTGCGGTAAAGAATAAAATGCGATGGTAAATAAATTATGATAAAGTAAATTGCAGTGATAAAATAAATGAATAAACTATTAATGATACAAGTTGAGGGCTGGCTGTAAAGTTGTGCAAAAGAATCTAATGAATGCAGTGGCAAGTCTTGTGAATGAATCAGAAAGAGAACGGGTTGAGGGAAAGGATATTGCAAGTTCGTCAATCTTGTTGAGGATGCAACTAAGGTTCTGCTTTCCCTTGGCTTACACCTTTCAGTGATCGGCCGCGTTCCTATATGTCTATGGTGAAACAGGGATGAACGTGATGAACGCAAGGTTGTTTCCATCTCTGGAAATACTTCTCGCTTTAGTTAATGCATTCTTCCAACCTTCTTTCAATAGGCGGAATAATATCTTCACTTCTGCTCTCACAGGTAAAGATGCCGTCGAGCATGCTTTAGCTAAACTTAGTTGATTTCCTTAATATGGATTAACTCATTCGCTTAATCCTTCCCCTTACCCTGGGGATTAGTTACACATGATGGAGAAAATGGAGGATGAATGTATGGAAAAGAACAGAGAAATGACAATGATTACGATAATGAATTTAAATCTAAAGATCAATGTTTGTTATAGATGGTAAATGAAAGATTAAAGATAGATGAACACAGTAGATGAATTGGAAAATAAGAACAAATATGGAAAGAGTGTCAATGTCTTGACACAGATCCCGATCGGAGACGTTGTGCTTGCCGGCGTGTGGATGAAATGGAGTGGAAAGCTTCCCTCTCAGGCTTGCTTTCCAGGTAGAAGTGACCTCTCGCACAAAGCTTCTTCTTCGGGGATGGAATTAATTTCTTGCTCAGAGACTTACCTTTCAGTCTTGTCTCGTCGTTCTCTCCAATTTTCTCTAGATTGTCTCTTCAAACCAGCCTCCTTAACATTGAATTTGAGGAAGCTATTTATAGACCTTGGCTCCTTCTGTATTAGTAGTCCCACTTTGAAAATATGATAATTCCTGTTATGGCATAATGGAAATATCCGCTCTGCTCCATGATCAATTTGTCAGAATCGTACAACAGAAAAGCTGTACACTTGTCAGAAGTCCATGCGAATGTGTTGCTCTTCTCATCTTTGATCGATCGCCGCATGCGGTGTAATTGTTTTGATCTCTTATCGATTGCCGCATGTGGTGGAAATGCGTTGATCACTTAAATCCATGATCGATCGTCGCATGCGTTGCAATTCCATTGATCTTTTCCGTTCTTGATCGATTGTTACATGCAATGTGGATGCGTTGTTCATTTTTGTCCTTGAACGATTATCGCATGCGGTGATCTATTTCCTGCAAAACATAGACTTGGACATTCCATTTTGCCATCGCAATGGGGTTAGCGGGTGTGTTCACTACACTTTACAATTTTCGTGTTTCTAAGCCAATTTCTATATTGTCGATGCTACTTTTCCTTTTTTTTTTTGCCGCATATTCTAAATAAAATGGCATAAATAACTTGTATTTCTACAAGTTATCAATCATTCTGAAGAAACTCATTTTAAAGAGATCCATGAGAGGAAGCGGATCATCCGAATTTCATTTTCATTGGAAAACAAATTTACAGCAAACATACAAGATATGCATTCTAATAAATTACAGCATGCTTTTGTAAAGTAAAAGAGTTCAAGAGATTATACCTTTGAAGAACTCTTCTTTGTGTAAAACCCTCAAACTGTCACGAACCTCAAACTCAGCAACCTTGAAGACTTTCTTCAAGAACTTAACAAATCAAGTCAGAAGACACAACCACCAGGAACCTTAGGTATACTCTAGGTGAGAGTCCAGGAGTTGTGGGCTTTGACTATTTTGATTAGGATGGTGTTTTGAGTTTGAAGAAGGAAGCAGATTGAGGAAGACGGAACTTTTATATCGTTTAGCAAACTTCAATCGTGTATCTCTCAAAACGTGTGTTTGTATCATATCGAAGAAAAGAAAAACATTTTTCATTTTATTCTATTTGCCATAAAAATCTACTTAACCACCCACTAATGTGGTTGGAGAGAAAAAAGGAATAATTATCCAAATAATAAAATTAATATAACTAAATATGATAACCAACTTATCATATTTTATTTACTTAAACTATATGTTCTATCAAATATTACACATAATCTATAGTTTTAATATTGTATCATATACAATATAAACTATAGTTCTTTTTCTCTATTTTATGACATTTAATATAAATCATATTTATATTAAATTTTAATAACTATTTGAATCTCATTCAAATATTTATTTCTTCCAATCAAATAATAATGTATCAAATATATTATGAGAATTATATCATATATAATTGAATCAATTTAATTATATCGTATATAATGAAATTTCCTCTTATTAATTTGAACAATTCAAATTAACCCAAAAACTGATTCTCAACTAAATCCTTTTGAGTTACCAAGGGGACCTTATGGACTTGCAGCTTGAAGCTCTAATAGTATATAAATCATTAATTAAACTCTTTAATTACATTATCCACCATCCGTTAACTGTCGGGCATTCCACTAAAGACCGACAGCTGCACTCTTCCCACTATAGATATATTTATGTGTCTATTGGATATAACCAATCAATAGTACGATGACCCTTCACAAATTGCTCATAAGTACAGTTGAGCCAAATTACTGTTTTGCTCCTGTAGTTACATCTAACTTTATAAGTACCACTGATCACTCTAATGAACAATAGATCATAGTCCCACTATGACTAAACCCCTCTTGGGTCAAGAGAGGATGTGGCGTCACATTGTTCAAGACCCGAAATCAGACTTTAAGGGAGCAATTATCTACTTATCCCTACTTTGGGAAGAGTGAATTTCATCTTGTGTAGCTGTGTTCCCAACTCCCCAATCAAACGAATCCTCGAAATGGTATGCTTGTTGAGTCGGTGATCTGGCCACTCTCAACACATTCAGCACTCCATTCTAGACTCTTTTCAGGGTTCCACTAGGAAGAGTGAAAATGCCAATAATCCTTGCTCAAATTGACAATATTTTGCTAAAAAATGAAAAGGGGAAGCCAGTAGTCTTTTTGGCTTATTTGACTTCTATGAGATATAAGGGCAATGGAAATATAAGGGAGTTCATTATCAAAATGTCAAATCTCGCTGGATAGCTAAAGGCACTTGATCTCAAGATAAAGGGAAATTTACTTATACTTTTGGTACTTATCTCTCTTCCTATACAATTCACTCAATTTAAGATAAGCTATAATACTTAGAAGAATAAATGAAGAATCAATGAGTTTATCTTGTGTGCAAGAAGAAGATAGGATTGTTAGCTCTCAAAAAGAGCTAAGTTTATAGTCTTAACTTTCCTATATTTTTGGGTAATCTTTGTGCTTTATTTATCTTAGTTTATAGGAGAATTGACCCAATGTAGCAAGTATGTTGCAAGGATGAAGAATCAAGCAAAAAGGGAGGAAAAACCGGGAGTTAAACGCACCAAATCAAGCTTAGATGCCAAATGACAACTCTTCCCTATTATAGGTTGCAGCGCCCTTCACAGGCCTTAGTCCAATGCTCATTCGATGCTGAAAGGCAGTAACATCAAGTGTAGGGCAGCGTTGCAATGCTAGCCCAAGCGTCACGATGCTCTGGAGTTGGGTCATCACCAGTGTTGCAACATATCTCAATGCTCGAGCTTTAACACTGTAAGACAGAACACTCAGCATTGCAACGCCACTTCCAAGCATTGTAACGTTGCGACGATTGACGAAAATTTGTTCAATGCACGGTGCAAGCAAGCGTTGGACGCATCATTGCGACACCTGCCCAACGCTCTTCGATGCGTGCTGCAGTGTTGTAATGCTATTTCCCAGCATTGCGACGCTGTGTGCAACCTATATATAATGCATTGAGGTTCAGCCTTCGGGAGGCAGAAAACAAGCAGCCTTATATCGCATTTCTGTAGCTAAATACTTCCAAATAGAGTGAATTTTGAGAGTTTAGTCCGGTTTTAAGAGCCATTAAAGCCAAATTACCGAGTGATCATCGCCATAGTCAGCCTCGACATTCTTTTGATCATTGTAATTCAAATATGCCTTTTAGAGGCTAGGTAATTTTCTTGGGATAGTTTGTATGTCTTAATTCTGAAGTTTACTAGTTTAATTTATTCAATTGTTGTAAACTCTTTGGGTGGATTTGATTTATTAACAATAGAATTTCGATGATTTTTTTAACAAATTAATTTATTGAATTTCTTGTATGCAAAATCATTCTAGCCTATGCATAATTGATTGATTAAGTTCGTATTAGGATCGCATGTTTAGGGTCTAGACTGTTTCTAGCCAAATTCTTCCCAAATAAATCATGCTATAAGATATGGTTGTCCGACTTGTAGTATGGCTTGACAATTGAACACTTTCTTAATGCTTTTCAGTTTTAACTTGTATGCTGCTGAGAACGAAAGGTTTTAAACTGAATTAGTATTGATTCAGATTTTTATCAAAATTGGCTAATTTGGCTATTAGAATTTCTAATAGGGGGTTCACATCATTGGAGAAATTAACTAGTATCTAATGATAGAAAATAAAAAGCATACAAACTAATGCCAAGATTTTCCCTCAAACTGATTCAATTTTTTTTTCTGTGCTAACTCTTATTTATTTTTCCTTGTTTGGTTTTTAATTTATTTTATAAAAAAAAAACAAGAACCATCAAAAACCTTTTTTTAGTGGAATTCATAAATTGGTCTAAGTTAATTCAACAGTCTCCCTATGGATTCGACCCCGATCTTACCACTTTCCTACATTTGTTGTATAAGTATTGAATTGGTGAAAATAAATTATCTTTTCTCGGTTCGGGAGCAGTTATGATAACACTAATCCCGGAGTTTGAACAAAATTGGCACCGTTGCCGAGGAGACTTAAGTTTCCTTTGGTTTATGACCCGCTCCTCTAGGAGTGCAAATTTTGTTTTTCTTGCAAATTTTGACCAGAAGGAGAGAGAATCCAAAGGAAACACAGAGAAGAAATCCCAGAAGAAGAAAATCCAGAAGTTGCTGACAACACAACAATGGGAGAGGTAGTTCGTGAGAAAACCTTGAGGGAGCTGACAGAGCCTTGTTGGGTTGTATGTTTTAAAACTCGTAGTTTTGTAAACAGTAAACATATATAAAGTTTATTCAGACAGGTGTTGTTAATTGTTTAATAACTCTAAATCCAGTAAACTATGAACCCTTGGCTATTGTCATGAATACTTGGACTTTATATGGAGACATAAACTTGATCAAGTTCGAGTAAAATAACCTAAACTATTTATAGTACTTGGATTATGTTGGGTACCTATTTCTAGAGATACTATTGAATACGACCTGCTTTATGATTGTTACGAATGTTGTAAAGTGATCAATTTGTTCATGTAGAGACAGACCACGAAATAATCACTGTTACATATTAACACCGTTTATTGTAAACATTGATTAATTTCACTTCTTGATGACCTAGATAACTTGATTTGAATTTTGAGTTGTTTATGACTTCTTTTTTATTCACGATTGTCCTTTAATTTACATAGGTGAGGGTAAGCCCAGTGTTTCTATTCATTATGCCTCCAATTTCAGGGATAAGACCGGGTAGATGGCTGGGGACATAGAATTTGCAAGATGGAATTCACTCATACCCATTTTAGGGATAGTAGAAAAGTTGTTCTCTTAAGGGCTGATCCCGGGTCTTGAACAAGAGGCTCCATCCTCTCGTTGGCCTGAGAGGGAATGGATTTAGTGATTATGATCCTAACTCAATTGTTCATTAGAGGGACAGTAGTACTTAAGGAGAAAAGATGTAACTCAGGGGTATTTTGGTATTTGACCTAGTTGAGGTTATGAACAACCTGTGAAGGATCAACTTATTGATGACGGTTAGATAAAATGGACACATAATATATCTACAATGAGGGGAGTGCAACTATAAGTTATAGTGGACAGTCCTGTTAGTAAACAAATGTTGATTAACTAGGTTAAAGAATTTGACCGGTTAGTCTCAGATCGTTGGAGCCCATGATCTATAGGTCCATCAAGTCTCCTTACTAGCTCAATACGGACAAAATTGAAGAACTAGGTGAAGTAAGAATTTTAAATGTTCAAATTTGGGTTTTAGGGAAAATTGTATTTTATATGAGATATAATTCATAATTAAATAATTAATTTATTAATTAATTATTTTTTAGAGTATACTTGATCATCAGCATGAAAGTGTTTTCTAAAACTTGGTTAATGTGATTAATCAAAGCTAAGTGTCAAAGACAATTTAATATGTGATATTAAATTTGTTTATTTTTATTTAATTGAAATTGTTTTGATTAAATAATTTCCAAATTTTAAAATTATATTTCATTTTTTTAATAAAAAAATTAGTTAGTGGAAAAATCCAATTGTTGGATTTTCCCACTAAGTGGACTTTGAAGGGGCTTTTCCCAAGTTTGACACCTAGAGATTACATGCTAGTGGAGTTTGAGGTGGAAGACATGCAAAATGAGATTTTTCATGTGTTCTCTCTACAAAAAGGCTTTATTTTTTTAATTTTGCAAGACTAATGCTTCCTTTACTTCTGACTTTTTTCTTCCACCAAAAATTTTCTTTACTCTCATTCTTTCTATATTGAAATTCCCTTATTTTCACTAGCACAACGGTCCCACAACCGTGTTCTTTAACGGAAGAATAGTGGGATTTACCGTTGGTGGTATCGATCGAGCTCGAGAGAGGAAGATTGCGGTGGAGTCTTCAAAGGTTGTATTTTCTATCCCTTTTGCATGCTTATTCTTGTTTTTATTGCAATTAGAATGTTGTCGATTTCATTGTTTTTGTTGTGCATGCGTTTTTTATGTTCATCCAATGGTATCAGAGTATGCTTAAAAAGTTCTATTGCTTTTTGGTGGGTGTTATTCACGTGATGAATGCTTGGTTCATTTAATTTCTTGTTGAAATTTGTAATTGCTCATATGTATATGAGCTTTAATATGTGGCAAACTAAAGGGTCTATAAATTTGCTAGAGTCGTTAAAGTTCTTATTAGGCTGTAATTGTTTCATTTCCGAGAAAAAGGACAGCTTAAATTTGGTGTAGATTGGCTCACAGACCCGAGAGGTTGCTCTAGACCCGGTCCAAACCTGAGAACCTAACTCGATCCTTGGTTGAGTTCTCGTGTGTGCGCCTCGTCCAAACCCGTGTCTGACCTACTCGCGACCCAATTCTATCAGTAGCCCCGTGTGCAGCCTGCCCGTCGACCTGACCCGCTCGCGCGCCACCTTCGCGACCTGGTTCGCGCCCCATCGACCCGAATGTTCCGTGTGTTGACTTCGTGCGCGCGCATTGACCAGCTGATCAGATGGTCTGGACTGTTGCAGTTGATCTAGTTGAGCAGGTTTGACCGGTTCAACCTAGTTTTTGGTGTTTTCAAGTCAGTTCGAGTGGTTTTTGGCTGGTTTGAGTTGGTTCAAAGTGTTTGAAGCCGATTTGAGAGAGCTGCTTGTTGAATTATGTAATAATTTAGTTGTTTATTTTCTTTTAATGCCAAAACCGATCCATTTTAGTGTTGTTTACTTATTATGCATGTGATGTATAATATTGTTTGATTATGTGTGCATAAAGCATGCCATATAGTTTTTTAAAAACCCCACCATAGGATAAGCATGTGGCATGTATTTGTTATATGTTATAAGTGTTATAATGTATATATCGTATGCATGTTAGGTTTTAATATAAGTGTTATATTAAAGCATGTTTATTTAAGGAAGTATGCTATAGATGAATGTTCTAGGGTTATAAATGTTATAATTTATTTTATAATTGTTATAAAATAACCTAGATTTTTAAAATCTATAACAAAGATAAGATGCATGCTCACCTAGGGATAACCGATGCAATTCAATCACCTTTTTAATAGTTAGAACAGGTCGATTACTTGTAAAATAAGAGTTGTTTACTTACCTGGGTGATCTTGTCTAAGGTTGGGGGTACTTATGTTGACGGTTTACAGAACACCTCCTACCTAGAGATCAAACTGACGTCTAAGTCAATAACCCTAGTTTTATAAGCATGCATCAGTGGTGTACGGTAATAAAATTGGTTTATCACCTAGACATATTAGGTTAATCCCAATATAAGAGTTATACTAGGAAAAATCACCTAGACTTAGGTTGTTGAATATTAGCTTGTTAATAACCAAGTAAATACCCAATCATTTATAAAATATAACACTTCAGCGGGAGACTAATAGTATATGAGATATATTATTTCTAGCTTTCACGTCCCTAAGAGTTCATATTGTGAAATCCATGCTCGGCTTCAAGTTGCTATTAGTGGCAATCTCCCTTTGAAAAATGTTTGCCTGGGTCAATAACAAGGTGAATAAGGGAAGTAGTTCATAGTAAGTGGGTGAAGGGTGTGTGTCAATACATCCTACGGTCTCTTCCATTAGGTCACACCGTAAGATTCCTATGTTGTGCTTGCTGGTTGGCTTTATGCGACCCTTTGCTAGTCGTTTAACAATGACTATCCCTTCAGAGGGTTGTAACATAGGATTCGGAATCCTGTGAACTCCAGAAATGAATAGGGTTACTTAGGTCCATTTTCAAACAACTGTTTCTCCTTCGAGGGCTTCTTTGATTCCGACCTCATTAATTCGAAAGTGGCAGGTATACACTTACAAGACTTACTAAGTGTTAGTAAAGATCCTGAACAAATAAATGGTAACTAAGTACTATAAGGATAAGAGTTATTCTGGTATTAGTATTTAGTTAAGCATGTATTGATTTAGTGAAGGAGTAGTCAACTGCCCTTCGGTGGGGGCTATTCTGACTCACTAAAGTATCGTAGCAAAAGAATAATGAGAATAGGTACATTATTTTTTGTTAAATAAATTGGATTAGAAAGAGTTAAATCAATTCTCTGATATTTTGTTTACTTTTTTTAGCAATGCCATCATCCATTATATAACTGCTAGCTTCTGAAAAACTTAACGGCGATAATTACAGAACTTGGAAATTGAATATAAACATGATACTAGTAATAGATGATCTCCGATTCATTTTAATGGAGGAGTGTCCTCAATCCCCTGGTCCCAATGTAAATTGAACATTTCGGGATGCGTATGACAAATGGGTCAAAGCTAATGAGAAGGCTCGAGTTTATATTTTAGCTAGTATATCTAATGTACTGTCTAAGAAACACGAGAGGTTAGCTACAATGACCGTCCACATCTGTCATGCATGATGCAATTAAATTCATTTACAATTATAGAATGAAGAAAGAAACCTCCGTAAGGGAACATGTTTTGAACATGAGGGTTCACTTCAATGTTGCAGAAGTGAATGGAGCCATCATGAATGAGAAGAGTCAAGTTGGATTCATCATGCAGTCTCTTCCGAAGAGCTTTTTTCATTTCAAAATGAAGGCAGGGATGAATAAGATAGAGTATAACTTGAAGACTCTTCTCAACGAACTCTGGATTTATGAATCTTTATTGAAAAATAAAGGTTCAGAGGCAGAAACAAATGTTGCTTTAACTTGAGGGAACCCTAGAAAATTTCGTTTTCTGGGAGTAAATCTGGCCCTTTTTTCTCAAAGAATAGAGGTATTCAAAAGAAAAAGAAGGAAACTGGGAAGGGGAAGGCTTCAGCTGCACAGAAAAGGCAAAAAGGAAGTTGCCAAGGGAAAATGTTTCCATTGCAACAAAAATGGGCATTGGAAAAGAAATTTCCCTAAATATCTTGGCGAGAAGAAGGCTGAAAAAGAAAGACAAGGTAAATTAGATTTACTAGTTATTGAAACATGTATAGTGGAGAATGAAGATTCTACCTAGATATTGGATTCAGGAGCCACTAATCATGTTTGTTTTTCTTCTCAGGAAACTAGTTCCTGAAGGTAGCTTGAAGATGATGAGATTACTCTTTGGGTTGGATCAGGGGAGCGTATCTCAACAAAAGCAGTGGGTGCTGTTAAGTTAACTTTTGGAAATAGATATATATTTTTAGAAAATGTTCTTTATGTACCTTCTTGTAAAAGAAATTTAATATCTATTTCCTGTTTGTTGGAAGATTTGTACAAAGTAAATTTTTGTCCATTATAAAAAGAAGTATATAAATATATTCTGAAAACTTAGAAAGTAACTTATATAAGTTAAAACCATCTAAAGTTGAAGCTGTATATAACACATAAATGTTTAAAATAACTGAAACTCAAAGAAAAAGGCAACGCATTTCTTAAAGTACCTATATTTGGCACTTGAGACTTGGACACATTAATCTCAATAGGATTGAGAGACTGGCTAAAA
The DNA here is from genome assembly GCF_027475165.1 of Benincasa hispida. Classification (NCBI taxonomy): domain Eukaryota; kingdom Viridiplantae; phylum Streptophyta; class Magnoliopsida; order Cucurbitales; family Cucurbitaceae; genus Benincasa; species Benincasa hispida. The sequence goes on from NC_143478.1 coordinate 42,083,879, forward strand.
GTGGACTTCTAAACAAGTTAGAAGATATCTCTTTATCGCCATATGAGTCATGTCTTGAAGGAAAAATGAAAAAAAAAATCTTTTTCTGGAAAAAGTCTTCGAGCCAAAGAAACCTTAGAGCTCGTGCATTCGAACCTCTGTGGACCGATATGTGTTAAAGCACGTGGAGGTTATGAATATTTCATTAGCTTTATAGATTATTATTCAAGGTATGGTTACATTTGCCTAATTCATTTTAAGTCTGAAGTTCTTGAGAAGTTCAAGGAATTTAAGATCGAGGTTGAGAACTAATTAGGTAAATCTATTAAGACATTTTGATCAGATCGAGGTGGGGAGTATTTGGACTTGAAATTCCATGACTATATGATAGAACACGGGATTTAGTCATAACTCTCTACATCGAGAACGCCTCAGCAGAATGGTATATCTGAACGGAGAAACAGAACCTTGTTAGACATGGTTTGGTCCATGATGAGTTATACTTAGTTTCCTAACTCGTTCTGGGGGTATGTAGTAGAGACTGCAGCTTACATTTTGAATAATTTTCCCTCTAAGAGTTTTTCAGAAACACCTTATGAGTTATGGATAGGACATAAAGCTAGTTTACGTCATTTCCGGATCTAAGGTTCCCCAACACACGTGTTGGTGCAAAATCCTAAGAAATTGGAACATTGTTCAAAATTATGCTTATTTATAGGTTACCCTAAAGGAAGGAGACATGGTCAGTGTTAGATCTTTAGGATGATAAGGTAATTGTATAGACAAATGCCACATTCCTAGAGAAAGACCACATTTGAGATCATAAACCTTGCAGTAAACTAGTATGGGAAGAAATTTCAAATAATGCTATAGATGAATCAACAAAAACTGTTGATCAGCCTTGCTCATCAACAAGAGTTGTAGATAGATCAAGGACGTTTGGTCCATCACATCCTACTCAAGAGTTGAGAGAGCCTCGACGTAGTGGGAGGGTTGTGAGACAACCTGACTGCTTTTTGGGTTTAACTAAAACTGAAGTCAACATACCTGATGATGGCTTAGATAATCCATTAACATATAGACATATGGATTATGTTGATCGAGATCAGTGGATCAAAGTCATGGACCTTGAAATAGAGTCTATGTACTTTAATTCAGTCTGGGAACTTGTAAATAAACTTGATGAGGTAAGACCTATCGGTTGTAAGTGGATCTACAAGAGTAAAAGAGACCATATGGGAAAGGTACAGACCTATAAAGCCCGGTTAGTAGCAAAGGGTTATATCTGTTGGGATTGGTGTCCTAATTCCCCCGGAGTCTCGTTGTTTTGCAAAGATACACATTGTTTAATGAATAAAATAAGTGTTATTTAATTCTTGCATTTACTCATATCCAATAAACAAAGCTCCTTGGTTATCTTATGTGAACTTAAGCATGTATGTGTGATATACAAGTGGTTCATGCCTTAAGTGATAACCTAAATAGGTCTATAGTATAAGGATTAAGGTGGGATACTTGATCCTAGTGACACTATGGATACGACCCGCTTTATAGAGATTTGCAAGTGTTGTAAACTACTACAGATGGTAGATCTTGACCATTTATGTGGAGACGTGTGAGCGGGTGTGTCCTATACAAAGAGTTTGTATAAGACCTGGACCATGAGATGACTAAACTCTGTATATAATGTCATTGATACTAGAGACTTACATCTCACCTAAACGACCATAGGTGACATGACTTCAATCCTGAGTGTTTTGGGAACTTTTGCCTTATTTGTATGGGTGAGAGTGGCCAAATTGCCAACTCAACATGCCTATCTTTTTGGGGACTTGTCTGATCTGGGAGCTGGGAACTCAATCCACAAGATGAAATTCACTTCTTTCCCGAAGTAGGGATAAGTAGAGATATTGCTCCCTTAAGGGCTGATTCTGGGGCTTGAACATAGTGGCCATAGCTTTTCTTTGGAAGAGAGAACTCAGTCATAGTAGGACTATGACTTATGTTTATTAGAAGGATCAGTAGTACTTAAGGAGTTAGATGTAACTACAGGGGCATAACGGTTATTGGCCCAGCTGTACTTACGAGCGATCTGTAAAGAGTTGTCGCACTGTTGATTGGTTAAGATGGACACATAATATATCTGTGATAAGAAGAGTTCAGCTGTCGGTCTTTAGTAGAGTGCCTGGCAGTTAACGGATGGTGGATCCTATGACTAAAGAGTTTATTTAGTTATTCACATACCGTTGGAGCTTTGAGCTACAGATCCATAAGGTCCCCTTGGTAGCTCAATGGATTCAGTTGAGGATCAGTTCTTGGTATTGATTTGAAATGTTCAAATTGACAAGAGGTAAATTGATTATATATGACATGATCGATATAATGTATGAGATATATCTAGTGGAGGATTGACGTAAATGAGATTTACATTAAGTACCATGGAATAGAAAAAGAACAATAGTTTATATGTTTCATGAGATGAAATATTAAAACTATAGGTTATAAATATAGTATGATAAGTTGGTTATCATTTATATTTATAATAATATTAATTATTGGATAATTAAATCTTTTTCTCTAATAACCTATTGAGTGGGAGGTTATTGGTGGTTCATGGTAATCGTGAGATAAAAGAAAAATTATTTTCCTAATTTTAGAAAGTTTTTGAAATTTTTTTGCAAAAGGTTGAATTTTTTTTTGAGTTTTTCTCTCTCACGAAAAGAAACTCACGGAGCTTGTCAAGTAAATACCGATTTACTAAGCGACAAGGCTACATACACTGAGCTAAACGATGAGCTAAATGATTGCTTAGCTTTTGCTAAACGATTGGGCATCGACCTATACGATAGGTTTCTTTCGTCTCCCACTTGCCCAATCGTGTACACGATTGTTCATTCCTCCTTCATCTGCTTCAAACCAAGTCCACACAGAGCCCACCCTCTAGATTATCACACCGAGAATACCAAGGTAACCTTCTTGGTGGTGTCTTACTCAACTGGACACTGTCGAGGTTCTGTGGAGGCTGTTCGTGTTCTTACTGGAGTGTTCGTGACTGAGGCAATCGCTGAGGCCGAGCGTGAAGTGTTTGTGCAATGTTGCGGTCATGTTGTTCAAGTATTCGAGGTTGTTGTGTTCGAGCGTTCGTGAGCAAGGAGCGTGGAGACGAGTCGACAAACGTTCGTAGCTTTTCTCCTTGATTTCTTGTTGTATCATGCTGTTTGTTTTGTTTAGGACTGTAATTGTAATGTTCATATATGATTGTAATTTGGAATGATCTATTTTTCGCTGCTTATGAAAATCTCAGATTCGATTTCTTTCAATTGGTATCAGAGCCAGGTTGTTCTGATATTCCAAATTACAACTCTATTTTGAACTTTATTTGACAGTCACGATGGGTTTTCTGCATTTGTGGTTGATAACTGATAGAAATACAAGTTATTAAAGCTTAAATTATTAAAACAATGGGAGAAAGAAATGGTAAAATAGGCAATATTATGTTTGAATGCGCCAAACTAACAGAAATTGCGATCACTAATGCTCATCGTATAAAGGCAGTTAATTTACCTATTTCTGTGTAGGTACAATGCGATTGTGCATATGAAATTGCAATCCAAGGATACAATGCGATCCCAAGAAGTACTTCAAAAGCGATCACATAAATACCTTACATAAAGGCGACAACTTAATAAATCGTGATGGGACATAAAGCTGATAACGGTCAATTTCGAAATACAGTTGACAACCATTAATGACCATACCGTTGCAAATACATTGAACTTCCGATGACTTTCAAATGGCGCAACAGAGTATGGAAATTAATGCTTCCCATCTTTGCAATCATTAGTAAGAAGAGCTGCTTCATCTTGAAATCTATAAATACCTAATTCTACCAAACAAAAGAGAGGAGAGGGAGAGCAAGGAGGCGAGGCGAAGCCGAGGGATAGGAATTCTTGGAAAGAAATCGATTTTCAGAGAGGTTGACAGATTGTCGGAAAACAATACTAAGGAGAGATGTCCAACCCTTACGAGAGAAAGAGTCCACAAATCGGAACAGAGTTAAAGTGATAAAGAGCAGTGTAAAGGCCACGGAAAGCAAGACATTGCTTACCTGGCTTGATATTTCTCACTCCATTTGTTGTTTTGTACTCACTTTATTTGCAAAAATGGAAACTTCATTTCGATTTATGTTCAGTCTCTCCACACTATGCATGAGTAACTAAATTTGTGAATGGGTTGAGAAGTACTTAGCTAACATGACTTGCACTTTATGCGATCATCTTGTCTTATGTATGCGTCATTCATCATTTGGAGTACTTGAGAGAGTAGTCTAAAGATAGAATTTAGGCTTGAGAGAGTCGGATTAAATCGCATAAGCAAGAGTAGAGACTTAGAAATGAGTTCTATCTGCTACATTCCATACACATCGCATGTGTCCTAGAAATAGGAAATGTGGCATTATGCATTGAGAAATTTAGTACTTAATATTTGTGTATAGCATGATGCATGACTTGTACAAAACTTTGACAGATATTAGCTAAATCTCTTCTCAACCCTTTGATCGCATACTTATTACAACACTACCCTTTCATGCCTCTGCATTTAACTCCATCACATTGGAAAGTCTAATTTAAAACACCATCTATTTCTTTATCACCACCGCAATAGAATCAGAGAGTCCGTCGCATATCTTTTAGTAATCCCTGTGTTCGACCCTGGACTTACCAGGACCTTAAGAAGACTTATACTTGGGTTTTGTTAGGAAAACTTATATGATCATCGCATCCACATATCATCGCATGATAAACCAACGCATCAGTGGTTAAGTTGATGAATATTTCGGGTTTAATTGCCTTTTGGTTAAAGCTTTTTGTAATTACAAAGTGTTAATTATAAGGGCCCCTGTGTTTTTGGGCATAATTAACATTGCAATTGAGTTTGTAATTCAAAGAGTTTGAATTAGTCGAGTCGTTCGTGATGAAGCTTCGAAACATGGAGATGCAATTCTCAATCAAGAAGAAGACCAAGCATTGGTCATATCGTGTAGCCTCAGGTAAACGATTGTTGGGATATTACTAAGCGATCGTCTAGATTTTTCTAGATGATCGTATAGTATTTTCTAAACGATCATTTAGATAATGTTAAGTGATGGGGTAAATCGTTTACTCTATCGCGTAGCGTTGATTGTCTGATCATGTAGGCGCTGGAGGTAGACGATCGTAGAAGAAGCATGTGATGCTCGTCGTTTAGTAAGAGGTGTACGCTAGACGATCATGTAATTAGCAAGCCTCATTGCTTTGTTACTACCTACATGTTCGCACGTCGATATGGAGGCGCTAGCTAAGCGATCGCTTAGGCGATGGTGCTTCGCAACATTGTAGTCGTTTAGACGATCGCAGAAGGCGGGCGTTGTGTAGAGCGCTCTACGCGATCATGTACCTCAAGCTTCATCGCTTAGTAAAGGTACATGATCATGTAGTAATAGCTAACGATCATTTAGATTTTTCTAAATGATCGTGTAGTAAATGCTAAACGATCGTTTAAATCTGGGAGCACTGGTAAGCGATAGAGCAAAGCGTTTGTTTTATTGTATAGATGATCGCAAGGAGTTTAGTACACGATGGTTGGAGACGATGCTTTGCCCGAGCGATTCAAGATCCGGTTTTCCTATTTGAACCGAAGACTCATTGTCTTTGTAATAATTAGCTTTATTTTTGTGTTTTTAAGGCAATTTCACCTGGTTCATCAACATTGGTTTATTATGCATGTGATGTATGGTGTATATGCCAAAGTGTTTGACATATAGTTCAAAACCCACCTTAGCTTGTGCAAGTACTCATGCATCATGTATTATAATTGTTATAATCAAGCATAAAGAAATTACTTGAAAGCATGTGCATGCATCATGAAATATAAGAGTTATATTTTGCATGCAGTGAGCATTATTATGCATCATCCTTTTATTATAAGTGTTATAGTCTAAGGGTGAATGGAAGCATGTTTTGCTTGTTTCATTGTTGTTTTGTATAAGTATTATATAAAAGAAGTAGCAATGAATGGACAATGCATTTAACATGACACTTAGGATGTTTATAATTTTTATGAATGCCTTGCATGTTTTAGCTTAGCATTGTGGTTGGTTTCCGTTTATAAGTGTTATAAAGGAAATTAGACCTAAAATCAATAATTTAGAGTTGCATACAGACTTAGGGCGAACTCAAGTTTTTTAAAGAGGTTTTGAAATTGGATTGAGATAGACCTAAGTTCAAGTGATTCTAAAGGGTTTAGTAACCTAGATTAATCTTTTAAAATTGGTTTAATAGGATTAAATTGGTTGAAATGAAAGATTAAATTTTTTGGAAGCCTATCTATAAGGGACCTTTTGTCTAAGGTGGGTTCTGGCTAGGCTGGGGTTCTTAAGTTGTCGGAAACGTAACACCCCTACCAGGAAACCTACCTGGAAAGGTGAATTAGATAGATTTTCAATAAGCATACGACGATTTGGTCAAAGACTCCGTTAAAGAGTTTAATGGATGATGATCAAAAGTTGTTTCACTATCTAAGGTAAATGTTACTCTTTGGCAAACCTAAAAGTCACTTATTTAAAATCCTTAATCGTGTTTTTTCTAGTAAGCTAAACCCTAGTTTATAAAATACTATGTGGAGGAAGAGGCGTATCAGATATGTCTATGATTCCACTCACATTTCTCCCTGTATGTTCACACCGTGAGATTCATGCTTGGCCTCGTGGTGCCCTAGGAGCATCCCCCTTTGGATGGTATTTGCATGAGTCAATATCAAGGTGAATGGAGAGAGTGTTTATAGTAAATGGGTGAAGGGTGTGTGCCAACACGTCCTATGGTTCTGTCATTAGTTCACACCGTGAGATCATTCTGTAGTCCCTCGTGTCGCCTTTGAGCGTCCCCCTTCGGATGGGTTTTGTGCAGTTGGTCAAGATCAAGGTGAACTCCAGAAATGGATAGGGTCGCTTTAGGTTTTGCCCTAATTGGATTTTTTATCTTCGGATTGGCCTTTTGGGACGGACCTCTAGGGCCTAAAATGGCGGGTCACACTTACGGGATATTTTTAAGTAAGTTAATGATCTATTGACTAAATCAATGATGGCTAGTCATTATAGGAACATAAGTTGTTTTTGGAATTAATGACTGATTGAGATCTTCTCAATTCAGAGGAGGGATAACTGACCTCCCTTTGGCGGCTTTTGTCCTAAACTTTTGAAGCGTCATTGCGAAACTAGATGTCACACGGGGTTCATGTTAGTTTTGCTAAAACCTTATTGGATGTTGTTTTGTTTTACAACGGATATTTGCTCAAAACCTAACGTAGGTCAATGTGTTTTTCTTTTCAGAAACTCATTAGTATTTCCGTTTAAAGCTTTTAAAATGACCGATTACTTATAGTGGAAAGACTCGTGTGAAATGAATTTCATGGCAAACGACCTCAATCCCACTACTTCCCTAAGAGGAGATAAGACAATAAATATGATTTATTGGTCTTGGAGACGTCTCTGGTATAGATGATGATTCTGCCAGGATCATTTATTCAGGTGCTACCAATCATGTCAGTTCTTCTTACCAAGGATTTAGTTCCTGGCAAATGTTGCCACAGGGAGAGATGACTCTTCGAGTCGGTACTGATGAGGTTGGTTCAGTTGTTGCTATAGGCAGACTGAATTTATTTGTTGATAAGAAACGTTATCTGTTATTGGATAATGCTTTTATAGTTCATCATATTAAGAGGAACTTAATCTCGATTTCTTGTCTCATTGAACAAGACTATACTATCTTCTTTTCTGAGAATAAAGTGTTTATTTTCAAGAATGGAATGGAGATTGGTTATAGTTCAATGGAAAATAACTTATATGTTCTAAGACCGTTAGTCATAAAAGCCTTGTTTAACACTGAAATGTTCAGTACGACAACAAAAACTAAAAGACCAAAGGTTTCTCCTAAGGAAAATGCCCATCTTTGGCATTTGAGGTTAGGTCACATCAACCTCAATAGGATTGAGAAGCTGGTGCAAAATGGACTTCTAAAGAGTTTAGAATAAAACTTCTTACCAGTATGTGAATCATGCCTCGAAGGCAAGATGACCAAACGATCTTTTATTGGAAAAGGTTACAGAGCCAAGGAATCCTTGGAGCTCGTACATTCAAACTTCTTTAATCCGATGAATGTTAGAGCTCGGGGTGGGTATGAATATTTCATCTCTTTCATAGATGATTATTTAAGGTTTGGAAGTGACCTCCTTATGGAATGTCTTTTTTTTTTTTAGCTTAAATCTAGATTTCGGTGAATAAGAGGAAGTTGTTCAAACATAAGTCTATTATACGATATATAGATTTTAATTGCCATATCTCCACATAGTTTGCACCATGAGATTCATATGACACTTCGTGTCACCCTAGAAGTGGCCTCCCTACGGAAAGTGTTTTGTATGAGTCAATATCAAGGTAAACGTAGGAAGTAGTTCATAGTAAGTAGGTGAAGGATATGTGTCAATATATCCTAGGATCTCCTTCATTAGTCGGAACCGTGAGATTCCTATGTTGCACCTATTGGTTAGCTTTAAGCGGCCCTTTGCTAGTCGTTTAGCGAGGCTATCCTCGGAGGGTTGTAACATATGATTCGGAACAACCCAGGCTTCAGTAAAATGAATAGGGTTTTATAGTTCCATCTTGGATTTTGTCTTCTATTTCAGAGGCAAGTTCATACCGTCCTATAAGATCTGAAAATGACGGGTCACACTTACAATTACTAAGTTGTTAATAAAGTTCTTGACCGAAAACGATAACTAAACGACTATAGGAATAAGAGTTATTCCACGAGTTTTTGGTCAAAATTGTTTGCTTTAGTGAAGGAGTATCTGACTGCCCCTCGTTAACACATATTCTGACTAATTAAAGTATCGTTGCAAATAAATAATGGTTATGGGTACATTATTACTTTTTGCTAAAACTTGATTTTGGATTTAGTTATAATTTTCTAATTAGAATTTGTTTGAATTGTATCAGCATGTCGGATTCTTCTAGAAAACTCATTCCGATTTAAATAGTAATAAAATCAAATCAACAAACAAATTACTAGCGGTTGATTACACCAAAAGAGTTTTAATAGAGGATTGTCCTCTATCTTCCAACTCATCTGAAATTATGAATTATGTAGATGAGAATGCAAAATTCAAACAACAAGATAAATATGATTTACTTGCTATCGAAGCATGTTTAGTGGAAAATGATAAAATCTTGATAATTGATTCAGGTGCCGCTAATCATGTTTGTACTATCTCACAGAAAACAAGTTCCTCAAGACAGTTGACAGAAGGTGAAACAATCTTTAAGGTAGGGACCGGGGAGATTGTTTCAACCAAAGCAGTGAGAGATATGAAGTTATTTATAAGAGATAAGTACATTTATTTGAAAAATGTGTACTATATTCCTTCTATGAAAAGGAATCTAATATCTATCTGTTGTTTGCTAGAACAAAATCATAAAGTTTATTTCGAAAATGATGAAGTGTTCATCAATATAGGAAATAAACAGATTTGGTCTGCAAAATTAGAAAATAACTTGTATATGTTAAAACCAACTGAGGTCAAAGCTGTATTGAACATAGAGATGTTTAAAACTACTGGGATTCATAAGAAAAGGAGGATTTCTCCAAATTCCTATCTTTGGCACTTGAGACTAGGTCACATAAATCTCCACAGAATTGACCGATTGGTTAAGAATGGTCATCTAAATAATTTGGAAGACAGTTCATTACCACCATGTGAGTCTTGTCTCGAGGTAAAATGACAAAAAAGATTTTTTTTCTGGAAAAGGTTTTGGAGCCAAAGAATATTTCATTAGTTTTATAGATGATTGTTCCAGGTATGGGCATGTTTACCTAATGCACCAAAATTCTAAAACTTTTGAAAAGTGCAAAGAGTATAAGGCTGAGGTTGAAAATAAATTAGGTAAAAAGATTAAAACCCTTCGATCGGATCGAGGTGGTGAGTATATGGACATGGAATTCTAGAACTATTTGATAGAACATGGAATTCAATCTCAACTCATAGCCCCTAACACAACTTAACAAAATGGTGTGGCAGAAAGGAGAAACAGAAACTTGTTGGACATGGTTCGTTCCATGATGAGTTATGCTCATTTACCAAATTCTTTTTGGGGACACGCAGTTGAGACTACGGTGTATATTTTGAACATGGTTCCCTCAAAAAGTGTTTCTGAAACACCTTACGAGCTTTGGAGAGGACGTAAAGAAAATTATATCACTTCAGAATTTGGGGTTATCCAACACATATGTTGGTGTAAAATCCTAAAAAGTTGGAACACCGTTCAAAGTATGTCGTGTAAAATGCTAAAAAGTTGGAACACCGTTCAAAAGTATCCCTATTTGTAGGCTACCCAAAAGAAACAAAATGTGGTCTCTTTTATGATCCTCGGGAAGATAAGGTATTTGTATCGAAAAATGCAACCTTCCTGGAGGAAGACTATATAAAGAATCATCAACCTCGCAGTAAGCTAGTAATAGAAGAAATGTCTAGAGAAACGACAAATGTATTAACAAGAGTTGTTGATAGAGCAGGTCCTTCAACAAGAGTTGTTGATGAAACCGATATTTCACATCCTTCTCAAGAGTTGAGAATGCCTCGTCGTAGTGGGAGGGTTGTGCGACGACCTTACCGGTACATGGGTTTAACTGAAACTCAAGTCATCATACCAGATGATGGATTAGAGGATCCATTGTCTTTTAACTAAGCAATGAATGATGTGGACAAAGACCAATGGATTAAAGCCATGGACCTTGAAATGAAATCTATGTATTTCAATTCTATCTGGGATCTTGTAGATCAATCTGAAGGGGTAAAACCCATTGGTTGCAAATGGATCTACAAGAGAAAACGAGACCAAGTTGGTAAGGTATAGACCTACAAACTTAGACTTGTGGCAAAAGGGTTTACAAGAGGGGGTAGATTATGAAGAAACCTTGGTTTACAAGAGGGGGTAGATTATGAAGAAACCTTCTCTTCAGTTGCCATGATAAAGTCTATTAGAATACTCTTGTCTATAGCCACATTTTATGATTATGAATTATGGCAAATGGATGTCAAGACAGCTTTTCTAAATACCTATCTTGAAGAGAGTATCTATATGTCTCAACTAGAAGGGTTTATACAGCAGGGTCAAGAGTAAAAGGTTTTTGAGCTTAATCGATCTATTTATGGATTAAAATAAGCTTCTAGATCCTGGAATATGAGATTTGACACTGCGATCAAATCTTATGACTTTAAACAAAATGTTGACAAACCCTATGTATAAAAGAAAATCATTAACAAAATTGTCGCTTTTGTGGTGTTGTATGTTGATGATATTCTACTCATTGGGAATAAGGTAGAATATCTAGCGGACATTAAGAGATGGCTGGTTGCGCAATTCCAAATGAAAGATTTGGGAGAAGCACAATATGTTCTTGGAATCCAAATAGTTCGGAATCGCAAGAACAGAACATTAGCATTATCTCAAGCATCTTATATAGACAAGATGTTGTCTAGGTATAAAATGCAAAATTCCAAGAAAGGTTTTTTTTATCTTTTGATGACATGCAGAAATGCATGTCATCTTAGGCCTTTTACGTAGAATTTTGAAGGTTTTTAAGCAGAATATGCGGCAATTGTGCTAGGAATTAATGAGAAAAAGAGTTTGCGTCGATCAATATATCGAATCTCAGCTAACCCATTATTTTGCGTTAATTATGCGTTCAATGTTCTATTTTTGTAGCCAATGCAAGAAATGAGCGCAAACGCGGAAACCAGACCACCGCATAGACGACTGCATGCGGAGAAACACTCAACCGTAAGGGCAAACGGATCGATCAACGCCTGGGAGTTGTGCTCGTCAAGCGATTACGGTCATCATACAGAGTTGCGGTGTTAAGCAAATGTGGCCATTAAATGATTATGACTACGCGACAATGTATTCTAATGGGATCAATGCAAGGTAGGTGGAATGAACACATCAACGCACCTACCTCGAGAAAATCCAAATTTGATGCTAACATTTCACCTACCACGCCGTTGGTGGCAGAAGTTCAGAAAGGACTGACGCGCCGAACGTTAGACTCAGAGCAATCCAATTAATGCTGTCGACGGTCAAACTCTATAAATAGAGGCTGATGAGCAAAATTCCAAATCATCCAGGGGAGGATCCTTGGGAACCGGGGACTTTCCCTGCGATCCAGAAAAACTGCGTGAGAAGATGGCTGAGAGTTCTTCACCTCCTTCATCCATTCCGAGTGACGAGCGAAGCCTTAGACCGGAGCTCATCCACCCATCCATGGCACCACCGGTAACCTTGACGCACATCCGCTGGAAGCAAAGTTTTGCTTCCAGCCGATCATTTCTTTTTCCTTTCTTTTCTTAAAGTGTAATTTATGAAATTTTGAATTAAGAAATTAATACAACGTGTTTTCAATGCATTTCTCTTTTCCGTCGACTTCATCTCCATCTTCTTGCTTAGCATCTTTACTTTCATTGCAACACTTAGTGGGAGTGCTTGGGTATTGCATACTTAGTCATTTGGATTAGGAATATGAAACATGTGGCAACCCACCGAGAGGCGTGTGTTGTACGAGTATGTTAGTAATCTTATTTGCTTGGTGTGAAGCTGCTGCAATACCTGTCTATGGGCTAACGCATTGCTTGTCTATGAGTGAAGTCAGCAACAATCAACTGTCCGAGAGGGTAAATGGTTGGACACATTAAGCAAGGTATGCATTGTTCACTAGGGATAGTAACAATCTTAGGTCAGCGAAGTTTATGCGATTGTCTTGTATTATGTATGCTTTATTCGTCCATTAAGGATACTCGGGAGGGTAGTCTAAGGATAGGATCTAAACTTGGGAAGGTCAGGTCAGAATCTAGTCTCGGGAGAGTCAGATTAGAACGCATAATACAAGAGATAGGAACTTAGGAATGGGCACTGGAATTGTATTTGTACATTTTATTCTCTCCATATAAACTCAACATTGTATATTTGTATATATTGATCCACTGGAATTTTAGTCCAAGTGGGAGTATTAATGGGTTTTATGCCCTAAAAACTCGCAGTGTGTAAAATGATAAACATTTTCTATAATCAATAAACTTATTATTGATTTCATAAATTGTATGAAAGTCTAAATCCAATAAACTAAGACCCATGAGTATTGTATGAGTATTTGAACATTATGTGGAGACATAAGACTGGATCAGGTTCGAGTAAATAGTCAAAATGATCTATGGTACATGAATAAGATTGGGTACCTTATTCTGATAACACCATTGGATGCGACCTACTCTATAGTTGTTACAAATAGTTGTAAAGTGCTACATACGATGTGATCCTAATTCGTACATGTTATGACATGAGGAGTAGGGGTGTCCTATGTAATGAGTTTGCATAAGATCAGACCAAGAAATAAGTCACTCATACTTTATAATGTTGTTTACTGTATAAGGCTGACTATTTCACCTAGATGACCTAGGTAACTCGATTTTAATCCTGAGCTAACTATGAACTCCTATTTATTCAGGATTACCCTTAGATTTGCATAAGTGAGGGTTGACTCAACAACGTCGGCTCAATAAGACTCCCATTTCAGGGGTAAGACCTAATAGATAGCTGAGGACATAGGGTGCAAGATGGAGTTCGCGCCTACCTGATTTAAGGATAGGAGAAAGGTTGTTCTCTCAAGTACTGAATCCAAGTCTTGAACAAGGGGCCGCACCCTCTCACTGGGCTGAGAGAGTTTGGTTTAGTGATTGGATCACAAACCAGTTATTCATTAGAGAATCAGTAGGAACTTAAGGAATAAGACGTAATCTTGGGGATAAAATAGATATTTGACCCAACCGTTATTACGAACAACTTGTGAAGGGCGACTTGCTGATTATGGTTAAATCATGTAGACATAATATATCTACATTGAGGGGAGTGCAACTATGGGCTTTAATGGACTAACCCATTAGTTAACGAATGGAGATTAATCTGGTCTAATGAGTTTAGTCAATTCATCTCGAATCGTTGGAGCCCATGACCTGTAGGTCCGCGAAGTCCCCCTACTAGATCGTAACTGACTAGCTCTAGAATAACGTGATAAATTAATTTGAAACGTTCAAATTAGAATTAAGGGAATTAGTAATTATATGAGATATAATTACGTATTTAATTTGAGAATTAAATGGAATAGGAGAATTTGTATTTAAATATGATTTAAATATATAAAGATGGATGTGTGTAAAAATTAATTTAATATTTGATATTAAATTAATTAAGTTTTATTTAAAAATTAATTTATGAAATTTATTTATTTTTCAGTTATTAAAAAATAAAATAAATTTTAAAAATCAAAATTTGATTTTGAGATAAAATTGGAAACTAGAAAAACGAAACACAAAATGGAAAAACTTGGTTTTCCATTATCCATCTCCTAACTTGCTCACATAAAAAGCATTCACTATTGCCTTGTCTTACTCCAAGCATGACCTGAAACTCATGCAACTCTCTCCCTTGCATGTTAATATGCAATATATTGATGAGTTTAGAGTGAAATTCGGGCATGCAATTAAGAGAGAATTTTAGGGAAAATTCATGCTGAAGAAAGAGTTCTTCACCAAGATTGCTACTGTGAGCTTTTCTCTTTCATCCATTGATTCAAGATTGTTTTGAGTCCCACGACTTAATCTAGAGCACCAAGAGAATAGTGGGGAAGATCTTGAGGTGGTTTGCAATAAGATTTGAAGAAGATTGCAGCTGGAGATCGAGCTTTGAAGAAGTTCTACAAGAGGTATGTCTTGAAACTCACTTGTTTTCTGCAAGGGCATGTTTTATATTTGCCAAAATTAATGAATTAGAGTGCTTTAATGATCCTTGTGCTTCCATTGTTGCTGATAAAATCCTACAACATGTGTTAGGGAGATTCGTTCTTTTCTTGGTAGCACAGGTTTCTATAGGCATTTCATCAAGGATTTTTCGAAGTTGGCACTACCATTATCAACATTGCTTTAGAAGGATGTTCCATTTGATTTTGCCAGGAAGTGTTAGGAGACCTTTGACACTTTGAAGGAGAAGCTGACCATCACCTCGATTTTGCAACCACCAAGAAGGGACGTACTGTTCGGGATCATGTGCAATGCTAGCAATTTAGCAGTTGGAACGGTACTAGGATAAAGGGTCGACAAGAAGAGTCACTTCTAACTCACTGATTTTTCTTTTCTTTGTTAGAACATCCTTCAGGAATTTTACATACTTCGGCATTTATTCCAAGGCTTCTATAAGAGGAATGTTAATGTGGAATTGCCTTAGGATTTCAAGAAAACACTTGAATTGCTGCTCGCCATTCTTCTTTTACAGGCGTTTAGGGAATGGTGTACTTAGTTGCACCGCAGGTGCCTCTGTGTTGGACGTGCTTGGGTCGGAATTTCTTTGTAGAACCAGGCGTTTTTTCTTATTGATCTTCAAATGCCTTTTTGTGTGTTTTGTGCTCATCTGCTGAAGGATTGTTGTTACTTCTTAGGTTCATCTTCTTCTCCACTAGAGGTCTACTGCTTCGCAATGTTACTGCATGGCATTGCTCCTTCCTTTATTACTTCCCAGAGTTTTCGTGTTGCTAGGCAGTATTCCTTGTGGTTGATTCTTCAGTTCACTAGCAATCTATCCCACTTGCATCTCCAAGTTCCTGATAGATGACGCCTGGCTCTTTAACAATGCGTCATTCTGGGCTATGTACTTCTTCAAGAGATTTTCAAGCGGAGATGTTGAACTCGATGCCTGACCACCTTTATTGAAGGATTGATGCTAAGGTTGTTGTGATGACTGGAATCCAGGCAGTGATCTCTGCCTATGCTGTTGGTTTGTCCCCGGTTGATGTTGTTCCTACTGGTGACCTCCCCAAGAAAAATTTGGATGGTTTCTCCATCCAGGGTTATGTGTGTTGGAGAATGGGTTGTTCTTGATAAAACAGATTGACTGTGGGTTCTGCGGGCAGTCATTATAGGAGTGAGGTTCTCCATAGCGCACACAGCTAGCCATGGGCTGCATGAATGTGTCCACCTGATTCACCTTTTAAGTGCGAGCTATATTTCCTAGTGATAAGAGTTTGTAAAAGGTTTGTCATGGCAGCCACCTGTGAAGAAAGTGTGACTATTGCATTTGAATCAACATTGTTCACATTCTGAGAACGGCCCCTATTATCTGTTATGGCATTGTAAGTATCATCCACCCATTCCATGTTATGTTTGGCCATGCGATCTAATAGTTCCTTAGCTTCATTATAATACTTATCCATTTTGCCGCTAGCTACTGTTGCGTCAGCTACCATCTGAGAAGCTCTATTCAGCCCCCCTGCCCCCCGTAAAATGTTTCCATTTGAACAGACAAAGGTAGTTCGTGGTTAGGACAGTTCTTGACCAATCCTTCTAAGCGTTCCTATGAGGCACTCAAAGTCTCAAATTCTCCTTGTTCAAAGTTCATAATTTCTTTATGACTCATTGCGTTAATATGGGAGGGAAATACTTTTGCATGAATTTTTCCACTAATTTTTCCCACGTTGTTATCTCGCCAGGTTTCAAGGAACTTTCCCATTTCTTTGCATCATCGCAGAGAGAGTAGAGGAATAAGGAGAGTCTGATGGCTTCTGGGGTGATTCCAGGAATCACAAATGAGTTGCATGTTTCTAGGAACCGTTTCATGTGGGCATGTGGATCTTGGCCATGGGAACCTCCAAACTGACCTACTGTTTGAAGCATCTGGAGCATTATGGACTTCATTTCAAATCTTGTTTCGTCTGGCCTTAGGTATATGATCTCTGGCGAAAAGTCATAGAGCACAGGTGATGCATACTCTCGCATTGGACGCCTACTGTTGTTCGCCATTAGGATGGATTTTGAGTAGCGTTGGCTAATTGTTGAGCTAAGTTCTGGTTTATCTGATCATCTGCCATTTTTTGTTGTCTTTGTTGTTGCTATCTTAGTTGTTGCCTTAACCTTCAACGATGATTCGATTGGTTTTATCGTCTAAAGGTCCTTTCAACTTCGGGGTCGTATAGGAGCTCAAGAGTGTTTTCCCTGCTCATAAAACATTTACAAGCTTAGGCTTAACTTGTAATACTCCTTCAACTGCAAGTTTTTTTCTACAAAAGACACAAAAGCAATATTCTGGTTAGCCTTGTTGCTAACTCCCCAGTAGCGATGCCAAAAACTTGTTCGTGCTTCGTGATGTGCATTGGGAGTGTATTATAAATGAAGATTGATGTAAATGAAGAAGAATGGTGAATTACTTCTCTGAGTGAGAAGATTGGATGATGCGTCTGTGAGATGCGTTACACTCTCTATGATGGTACAAGCTAATTTTACTGCATGCATACAAAAAGACAAAAGAGTTCTAAATAAATGTTAGAGGAGTTTTATCTACACTAATTTTATTGCATGCATACAAGAAGACATAAGAGTTCAAGTGAAACACAGGGTTTAATGAAAGAATGGTGTTAAGTGATTGGGGTATGCATTGATTCAAGTAAGATGAACACGTAAGAGTGTGGGTAAAGGTGAAGATGAGAGATGCTTGTTTACAATAATGTATGTAGATGTGTTAGGTTTCTATTTATCTGATTATTCAACGTTTCTCAATGCGAATGCCACATAAGTTCCTATTTCTAGGGTCCATGCGTTAGTTACAGAAAGTAGTGAAACATAAGTATTTTTATCTTTAAATCTACTTGTGCGTTTTGACTCAATGCATTTCTAGGTACCCTATTCTCTTGAACGGTTTTAGCTTAGATAACTTTAACTAGAGATCAAAATGATTAAAGCATTAGAAATTAAGCATGCACAAAGTCACAAATGCATCTAACACAATAGAATATAAACAGAGGAGAAAGTGATGGATCAAATGCACGATTTTATAAAGAACGAACTGTCTTTACAATTGCAACACTTAATCGCATGAGAGGATAAATGGAAATGAAGTGAAAAGAAAAGAGTCAAGCCACAAAGTTCAAAGGAGTTTTTATCATTAAGAATCCTAATTGTTCCCACTTCTGAGAGACAATAACTTGTATTTCTACAAGTTAGTAGTGAGATCCTTGGATGGAATTTTCTACAGAGAAACTCAGAAAGCCAGAAGCCCAAAAAGAAAATTCTGCTTGTCACTTTTTTCTTTTGTGATGCAGAGAAAAGTGACTGGAGAGAAAGGAGGAAGTTGAGAGAAGATCTTTGTCCCACTCCCCATATAACTCCCCACATTGAGGAGTTTGTTACAACAAATTTATTTAAATTTTGTTTAACCAATAAATTAAATTAAATAAAATTTAATTTATTTAATTAAATAAAAATAAATTCATTTAATTTAAAAATTAAATTAAATCAAAATTTAATTTATTAAAATAAATCAAATTAATTAATAATAATTAAATATCTCAGATTTAATTAAATGTGCATTAGAATCATATTCTAATACATCCCTATCCCTTTCTCATAACCTATAATTTTAATTTAATTAAATTTAATTAAATTAATTGAATTAAATTGAATTAAATTATATAATTAATTAATTCTCTAATTAATTAATCATTAAATTACATATCACATATTTAATTTAACCTTATAATTAAATCATATTCAATTATGTTTTCTCTCATATTACCTATAGTTTTAATGTGCATCTAATGCACATTAATTTTAACCTATAGTTTTAATATGAATTCTATTCATATTAAATTTAATATTTAAACTCCTTCAATTAGTTCTTTCATAAATTAATTTTTGAATCAAATTCAAAATAAACTTATATTATAAAGTTTAAAATTTATATTATAATGTATCACTATACATTATATTCTTTCCCTTAGTAAATTTGAACATTTCAAATTATTTAATTACCTTAATAACTTTTATAAGCTACCATTGGCACATAATAGACTTATAGATTAAAAGCTCCAACGGTATGAGATTAATTGGCTAAACTCATTAACCAAGTTAATCAATATTTGTTAATTGTGGATATACTCCACTATAGAGCCATAGTTGCATTCTTCTCATTGCAGATATATTTCTGTGTCCATGAATATTGATCAATGACAGCAAGTTAGTCCTTCATACCTTTTTTCCCCTGAGTTACCTCTGTATCCTTAAGTACCAATGCTCCTTTAATGAACAATCTATTTATGGTTCAACCATTAAACAGAAACCCTCTCGGGCCAGTGAAAGGGTAGGGTCCTTTGTTCAAGTCTCGAAGACACCACTTAAGGGAACACTCATCTACTTACCCTAAAGTCGAGAAGGAGTGAATTTCATCTCGTGAAATTGTGTTCCCAGATCCCTACTCGATCTTGTCCCCAGAAAGGTAGGCTTATTGAGTCAGCGAACTGAACACTCTCACCCATACAAATTAAAAGATAATCCCTCGTGAACAGGAGTCCATAATCCACTTAGGATTGAGAATAAGTTGCCTAGGTCATTCTAGGGAAATAGAAACCTAACTAGTCAACAGAGTTACATCTAGAGGTTACTATTTCGTGGTCCAGTCTTATGCAAACTCATTGCATAGGACACCCCACTCACATATCCCCTACACGAATGCATTGGATCATTGCATTTATATCAAATACAAAGTGGATTGTATCCATAGTGTAACCAGTATAAGGTACCTAACCTTATCCATATAATATAGACAATTTAGATTGTATCTTGAACACTGATCCCCGTATGTGTCCACATACAGTTCAAGACTCATACAATAGTCTTGAATGTTAGTTTATTGTATTAGGGTTATTTAGGCAAAATAAATACAAGATGAGCAAAAACTATTTATTATAATAAGCATTGATCACACTTTATGAATGATCGGTCAAATGTTACATTTATTATCTACAAGTTTTAGGGTATAAAACCCAACAATTGACCCATGCAAATACCTTCCTATGGGAAGGTGCGCCTAAGGCACCACGAGCTCGAGCATGAATCTCACTTTGTGAACTTTTAGGGAGAACATGAGTGGAAAAATAACATATCATATACATCTTTTTCTTCCCACTAATTTAACTAAGTCCTTGTTAATTTGCTCAATATAATATTTATATTGAATATCTTAACAATATGTGATTTTATTTATTAAAATTTTTAATAGACAAAACCATTTATTGCATGCTTATAAAATACTCGCCTAATTGACCTTCCAGGTCGATTCTTAGGTAGAGGTGTTCCATTTCCGTTAGCTTAAATATCCCAACCTAGACAGAATGTTCCTTGATAAAGGTCCCTTATATGCAATTATTTTATAAATTTAATCTTTTACGAAATTCATTTTGATTATATTAAAACAAATTAAAAGATTAACTTATTTCTAATCGTATGAAAAATATCTTTAACATAACTCTAGGTGAATCAATTTTAAACCATTTAAAACTAATTTGAACCTATGTTGGCATGCAACTCTTGATTATAGATTTTAATCTAGTTAATTAAACTCATAACCATTATAAAATAATGAAGTTATTAAAACCTATAATTAGCACTAGTGACATTGATAAAATATAAACATTATATGTAAGTAATGTCATGTTCAATGCAAAGTTTATGTTCATTAATAAAATAACACTTATAATTATCATCCATGAAATTAGATATATATATTCATTTTCATCAAACAATATAATAATTATATTGTTACTAATGAAATCAATTCGCATGTTATCACACTATATACAATTATATTCTAGTATGATGCATGAGAATGCTTAATTAATCATGCAACCATAATATAACACTTATATTAAAAGGATGCATGAAACATGTTTATCCTAAGGTGAGATTTTAAATCTATATAGCATACAATATGCAACATATAAATCATATATTTAAACATAGATCTCATACACATTAAATTATATAAAAGACATTAATATACTGATATTTGACACCTTAATAAAATAATTAAAGTAATGTAATTGATAGAACCGAAAATGTGCTATTTTCTTTCCTTAATTTAGGATTGTTAAGACTATTTAATGAGTTTAGTTTATGTTTTTATAGGTCTCGAGTGTACAAGAGGTTGAAGAAGGCATTCATACGAAAAGATGATAAAACAGGCAAGTTGGGAGCTAAAATGCACAAGGAGAGAAAAAAGGTTGAGAAACCACCAATTTGCCCCTAGTCGCAGCGTTGCGCAACGCTCAAAGGTAGTAGCCTAAAATTTTCGTGGAAAAAAGGTAGTGTTGCAACGCTACGAACATCAGACAGAGGTGTGTGTGCTGTCTTACGCAACGTTGTGACGCTTTTGTGCAACGTTGCAACACTACGACACCTGCTTTATATCACGTTTTTGTTCGAAACGTTAGAATCAGACTGTTTTTCCATATTTTCACTTGTTTTCTTCTCCTCTCTACTGAAAACGTTAATTCTTGACCATTTTTATCAACTTGAAGCTTGATTATTGTCATTTTAGAGTATGATTTGTAGCTAAGTGGTAAGTGCTTAGGTGGGTCTTGTAGTTTATTTCCATTCTTTCTTCATTCTTGAGACATGGGTTGTATTGTTGTTGGGATTGTCCTAAATTTTAGAGGTTTCATATTGTATTTATTTTTTAATCTACTTGCATGGGATAATCTGACAGGTTAGTCGTGTTAGTATGATTGATCACTTTGATTAGCCCTAATTTGTAATTGTTAGGTAATTAATCACTTAGAAACAAGGATTAAGTAAGTTTGTGAAGTCAATTTGGGATTCCATTTGATAAGCATTACTTTATAATCTAGATAACCTCACTTGAATAGTTGGTTAAACGATGGAAATCAATTATTTGGCTTAGCATGCCGTTAAACTTAATGCTTGTTATTTTATTGATTAGTGGAGGATTCTCGCTCATTCTATAAATTAACTTGATCTTAGGTGACTACCATTTAGGATTCTAAGCGAGTAGGCTAAGTTCTACTAGAAAATCTCATACTAATTTTATGATTAAGTCCATGATAGAATTAAAAGGAACGAGATAAACTAGGCGGACCCAAGCTAAGTGTTTTGTTTCTTGATAAATTTTCACACTTAAATTTACTCAATTTACTCAGTGCATTTAATTTACTCTGCATTATTTTATTTTTCATGCAATTTACGTTAATTATCTTCATAAACCCCTCTCTTTGGTTACATCCTATAAGTTTCAAGGTTAAGAAATCTAAGTCGGCTCTCTGAGGTTTGACTCCGCATTTCCTTGCTATATTTAGTAGAGTAAGGCATGGAAATTAATTTGGGTGCGATACGACTTAGCATAAGTTTCATTAAATTTTGGTGCCATTGCCAGAGAGCCAAAGAATTTCTTAATTTTCAGGCTTATAGTTTCTTTCTTACTAATATGTTCTCTCTTTTTGATGCATGACCAACGGTCCTGAGGGTTCTAGACTGTTATACTTTGCAGAAATTTACCGAGAGGAGCAAAGAATCAGAAGAGAGAGAAGACAACAAGCTGCGCATGAAAGAAATATCAGTGTTGAACATGTCAGAAGAAGAGTCTGAAAAAGAAGATGTTCCTGAAAACGCACCACACGATCATGGCTAAATCGGAAAAGACGCTTAGGGAGCTCGTAGCGCCTGATTTTACTCAACAACCCCTTTTCATTGCTTATCCATAAATAATAGGTAATTTTGAGCTGAAATCTAGATTAATTCACTTACTCCCTTCCTTTCATGGTCTTACAGAAGAGGATCCACACAAGCATCTGAAAAAGTCTGATGTTGCGTGCGATGGCGTGAGGCCGAATGGGGTAACTCAAGAACAGATCAACATACGGGTGTTCCTTTTCTCATTGAAGGATATCACCAAGGAGTAGCTCTACATCTTGCTATTAGGGAGCATTACGTCCTAGGAGGAATTACAGAGGCAGTTTTTGAAGAAGTTTTTTCTTACATCTCGAGGTGTTAGCATAAGAAAGGAAATCTACAACATATTGCAACTTGTTAGGAAACGCTTCACGAATACTGGAAACGATTCAAGAAGACTTGTGCAAAATTCCCTTACCACTAGATTTCGGATCAGTTGCTAGTTCAATATTTCTACGAGGGGCTAATGCAGACTAATAAGAGTAGCATTGATGTCGTTGCAAGAGAAGCCTCAGTCAACTAAACCCCCATTGAGGTGATGAAACAGATAACAACCATGGTTACCAACTCTCAATAGTTTGGCACAAGAGCTTTCGTTAGTGTGAAAACGGCTAATGAGGTAAGTGAATTCTATAAAGAAATATCCGATCTTGTTTCTGTTGTGAAACATTTAGTGAAGTCGGAGAGGGGACAACCTGTTGTTGTTTGTCAAGTGCGTTATGGAGCAGGACACACTATTGATATTTTCCCAAGCATTTCACAAGGGACGATGCCTGAGGTAAATGCTATTGGATGGTATTATTTTAAGGGGCAAAATAGATGACAGGACCCCTATAGTCAGGCGTACAATCTTGGGTGGCGAGACCACCCAAACTTCAAATGGGGCGGACAAAATGAGCAAGTTCAACCTAGTCACGGGGCTTCATCTAGCTCAGATATGTCTATGGAAGACATTGTAAAAAGTCTAATTGACAATTCTCTTAATTTTCAGCAGGACACCAAGAATGCCCTTGATACTTTGAGGACTCAAGTCTCTCAGCTTGCCACCCAGTGAGCAGGTTGAAGAGACAGTTTGGAAAGCTCTCATCTCAACTAGAATTGAACCTAACGGAGAATGTGAGTGCCATAGCACTTCGGAGTGGCAAAGATTTGGAGCCACCTGTTGAAGTAATGAAGCCAGAAATGAAAGAGCCAGAAATCACTTCTTCATATTCTATAATTGCAACAAGAAAAGAAAAAGGGAATATCAGTATTCTCTAATATACTTCCTTCATTAAATGCTTATGTGCTTAAAGCATCTTTTCCTTCCAAGCTTGTGAGGGCAAAGAAACCTTTGGGAGACAAGGATAAGAAGCTGTTGGAGACGTTCAAAAAAGAGGAAATCAACATCCCTTTCCTTGATGCTGTAAAAAAATTCCAAAGTATGCCAAATTTCTTAAGGAACTGTGCACGAGGAAGAGGCAAGCGAAAGAGAAAGAGAGGATAGTGGTAAGTCAGTTAGTGTATGCAATCCTTCAAAAGATTTTTTCTAAAAAACAAAAGGATCCAGGTATGTTTTCTCTTCCTTGTATGATTGGGAAGAAAAAGATAGAGAGAGTTATGTTAGATCTTGGTGCGTCCGTTAATGTAATGCCATATTCCATTTACCAAGAACTAAAATTAAAAGACCTAACTGAGACTGATGTAGTAATAAAATTAGCTTATAGGTCTTTTATTCATCTGTTAAGAATCTTAGAAATGTTTTTATTCAAGTTAATGACTTTCTTTTCCCTATTGATTTTTACATTCAGAACCCACGTTGATTTCATCTGCATCGATTTTGCTTAGTCGGCCTTTCATGAAAACAACCAAGACCAAGATCAATGTGGATGAAGGTACATTGTCAGTTGAGTTTGACAATGAGGTAGTTAAATTTAATATTTTTTTATGCTATGAAGTCCCCCACCGTTGGGCAAGTGCAGTTTTTGTGTTAGATTGACGTATTTGATTGTCTTGAGCAGGAAGTAGTTTGGGACGTCTATGATGATGACAGGGATGATTCAGGCGACTTGATCTCACTTAGGGAACTTTCCACTTTATCCATGAAAGAACCGGCAAGTATGCCTCATTGTTCTGATAATGAGTCATTTGAAAAGGTGCTTCCTTCTATCGTGTAGGCACCTAAAGTGGAACTAAAGGTGCTTCCTGACCATCTAAAGTATGCCTATCTTGGAGAAATTGAAATGTTGCCCGTGATTATTTCAAAGAATTTGAATGATGAGCAAGAAGAGCAATTGGCGAAGGTCTTGCAAAGATACAAGCTTGCCATTGGGTGGACATTGGTGGACATCAAAGGTATTAGATCCATTGTGTGTATGCATCGGATCGCTCTTGAAAAGAAGCTAAGCCATATCAGCAACCCCAACAACGTTTGTATCCCGTTCTGAAGGAAGTCGTAATGAAAGAGGTCTTTAAACTTCTCGATGTAGGTATTATCTACCCTATTGCTGATAGTGAGTGGGTTAGTCCCATACATGTAGTATCTAAGAAAACAGGTGTTACTGTAGTTAAAAATGAATAGGGTAGCTTAATTCTTGTAAGAATTCAAAATGGATGGCGAATGTGTAAAGACTGTAGGAAGTTAAATGCCGTTACTAAGAAAGATCACTTCCCTATCCCATTTATAGACCAGATGCTTGAGAGGCTTGCTTGAAAGCCTTTCTTCTATTTTTTTTATGGTTTTTTGGGATTATATCAGATCTCGATTAACCAGGAAGATCAACATAAGACAACCTTTACATGCCCCTTTGGCACC
Organism: Benincasa hispida; assembly: GCF_027475165.1. NCBI lineage: Eukaryota > Viridiplantae > Streptophyta > Magnoliopsida > Cucurbitales > Cucurbitaceae > Benincasa > Benincasa hispida. The sequence continues at coordinate 42,109,296 of NC_143478.1, forward strand.
TTTACTTTCAGAAGGATGCCATTCGGGCTATGTAATGTTCCAGGAGTTGTATGTCCTAAAACTCGCAGTTTGTAATGTTAAACATTTTCTATTATCAATAAAGATGTTATTGGTGTTTATTTAATAAAACTATTGTTGAATATGTAAATTGCATCTGCAAAGACTAAATCTAATAAACTAAAGATCCATGGCTATTATATGAATACTTGAACTTTATGTAGTGACATAAAGATGGATCAAGTTCGAGCAAATAACCAAAACGGGCTATAGTATATGAATAAGATTGGGTACCTTATTTTGGTAACACTATTAGATGTGGCCTGCTTTGTAGACAATACAAACAATGTGATCCTGAATCGTTCATGTGGAGACATGAGAAGTGAGGACATCTTATGAAATGAGTTTGCATAAGATCGGACCAAAAAATAAGTCACTTCTACTTTATAAATGTTGTTTACTGTTTAAGACTGACTATTTCGAATAGATGACCTAAGTAACTTGACTTTAATCTTGAGCTAACTATGAGCTTTTGTTTATTCGGGATTATCCTTAGGTTTTCATAAGTGATGATTGGCTCAATAAGCCTCCCATTTCAGTGCCAAGACCAGGTAGATTGCTGGGGACATATGGTGCAAGATGGAATTCACACCTACCCGATTTAGGGATAGTAGAAAGGTTATTCTCTTACATACTAACTCCAGGTCTTGAATAAGGGCCCCCACTCTCTCATTGGCTCGAGAGGGATTCAGTTTAGTGATTGGTTCAAAAACTAATTGTTCATTAGAGGATCAGTGGAACTTAAGGAGCAAGATGTAATTTCGGGGGTAAAATAGCTTTTGACCTAGCCGTTATTATGAACAACCTGTGAAGGGCTGACTTACTAATTATGGTTAAATCAAGTAGACAAAAATATATCTACAGTAAGGAGATTGCAACTATCGAGCTATAGTGGTGTGTCTCGGTAATTAACGAATATTGATTAATTTAGTCTAAAGAGTTTAGTTTAGCCAATTAATCTTAATTCGTTGGAGCTTATGATCTGTAGGTCCATAAGGTCCACCTACTAACTCGTAAAACTTTAACACCTTGGATTAGTGAATTGAGTGATTTTGAGATGTTCAAAATCAAAATTAAGATTTTCCACTTGAAATGTTCAAATTGAATTTAGGGTTTTTCATTTTGAAGTGTTCAAATTTCCAATTAGGGTTTGAATTTGAATTGTTCAATTTCAAATTAGGGTTTGGATAATTATATTTGATATAATCAACGTTTAATTTTAATAAATTAGATGAAATTGGAGAGTTTAAAATATTTAAATATTGATTTAAATATTAATTACATGAATAGGATTCATGTTTGAATTAGGTATTTGATTAATTTAATATTTGATATCAAATTATTATTTATTTAATTAAAATTGTTTAATTAATAAAATCTAATTAATTTTTCTATTTTTATTTCAATTTATGAAATTTATTTTTAAATTGATTTAATTTTGAATTAAATAAAAAAAAATTGAAAAATCAAATTTGTTAGTGGAAATTTCCAAGTTTTGGAAATTTTAATGAATTTCCACATTTCAACACCTAATTACTACACCTAGCCCACTTCCAAATGCAAAATGAAGTGGCATTCAGCATTAATCCTTCAGTTGTTGCATGTGTCAATTACAAAAAAAAGCTTATAATTTTTCAAATTGAAAAGAGGAATGCTGGAATTTCTATAGATTATGCAGAATTCTCTTTATCTTTCAAACCCTCTCCTATTCCCCTTCAATTCACTTATATATTGAGTTCCACCACTCAAATCCAAGGCTGAGAATAGTAGAGAAAACACTCTTGGTGGTCTACTATTGATTTGAAGCTCAAACTCGTTGAGACCAGTTCAGATTTGGAGGATTCTACAAAGGTAAATGTTTTGAAAACCCTATTGACTGAAAAACTATTTTTGCATGCTTTTAGAACTCAAATTAAGTGTAATTAGAATGTTTATTGATTATGATTGCTTCCGTTACATGTTTCTACATTCCATCACCAGGTACTTTCCAGCGCTGCTTGATGAGTATATTTTCTAAATTTATAGAAAACTATATGAAGGTGGTCATAGATGGCCTCACTATTTATGGGGACTTATTTCATGATTGTCTGTCAAATTTATCTAGGTTCTAAATTGATGTATTGAGTCTAATCTTATGCTTAATTTTGAAAAATGTCATTTTATGACCTCGCATGGGATTGTACTTGGACATATTATTTTTGAGCATGATATAGAGGCTGATCCTGCAAAATTTAATGTTATTGCTATGCTTCCTTACCCTACAAACGCGAGGGAGGTTCGATCTTTTCTTGAGCATGCAGTTTTCTACTGCAGGTTTATTAAGGATTTCAGCAAGATTACTAAAAAAATGACCTCTCTTCTTCATAAGGACATGGATTTTAAATTCAATGTTGAATGCAAAGTAAGCTTTGGCGTACTGAAGAATGCTCTGTCGTGTGCTCCGGTTATTTAGCTCCTCGTTGGGATCTTTCCTTTGAGATTATGTGTGGCACGAGTGAAATGTTGTTGGAGTAGTTTTGGGCTAAAAGGTGGATAATAAGCATTATGTGATCTACTACACTTCAAAGACCCTGAGTCCGACCCAATGCAGCTACACCACGAAGGTGAAGGAGTTTTTAACTGTTGTTTTTGCTCTTGAAAAATTTCGTTCTTACATTGTTGGATATGATGTTGTTGTCTTTTCTGATCATGCAGCTTTGTGGTATCTTAAAAAGGAGTTCAAACCAAGATTGTTGAGGTGGGTTCTTCTCCTCCAGGAGTTTAACCTGAAGCTTCAAGACAGAAAGGGGTGTGAGAATGTCGTTGCTGATCACTTGAGCAGACTAGTGGCAGAAGGTGGTTATCTTAGTTCTGATGGAGATTTCCCTGACCATACACTAATATAGACATATGGTGTTTTCATGACTCCCTGGTATGCAGACCTCGTTAATTATCTGACCACGAATGAGTTCCTTTACGGATTGAATAAACATCAACGTGTTAAAGTCAAGAGTGGGTCAAAATATTATGTCTGAAAAGAGCCGTATTTATGGAAATTCTGTTATGATCAAATTATTAGGAGGTGTGTCTCTAATGATGAATTCTTTTCTATTTTAGCATTCTATAATGAGTATGCATGTGGTAGACACTTTAGTCCTAAACAACCGACTAAAAAAATCTTGGATTCTAGTCTGTACTGGAATACTTTTTTTAGGAATGCAGATAACTACTGTAAGACTTGTGAGTGTTGTAAAAAGTCTGGAGATCTGTCCCATGGGAATGAAATGCCCCAAGTCCCCATTCTTTTTTGTGATGTATTTGATATGCAAGGGATAGATTTTATGGGACCTTTTCCTTCCTCTTGTGGGTTTAAGTATATTTTATCGGCGGTGGACTATGTTTCCAAATGGGTGGAAGAAAAGGCCACTAATACTGATGATGCTAAGGTTGTAGGTTCTTGAAGTCTAATATCTTATGCAGGTATGATTTTCCCAAGGAAATCATTAGCGATCAAGGATCACATTTCTATAATCGAGTCATCGCCTCCTTACTGAAAAAAGTATGGTGTAGAGCATCGTATTGCCACTTCATACCACCCTCAGACAAATGGGTAGGCGAAGGTGTTGAATAGGGAGGTGAAGTCCATTTTGGAAAAAGTGGTCAACCAAGGAAAGAAAGATTGGAGCCTTTGTCTTGATGATGCCTTGTGGGCTTACAGAACGACCTTCAAGACCCCTATTGGGATATCTCCCTATAGGATGGTCTACGAAAAATCTTACCATTTTCTAGTTGAGATTCAACATAAGGCATATTGGGTAGTGAAATAGTGTAATTGGGACCTTGAGGCAATTGGTGAGGCCAGACTTTTGCAACTCCAAGAATTGGATGAGCTCAGGTTGGAATCGTTTGAAAACTTTCTGATCTACAAAGAAAGAACAAAAGAAGTTCATGATCGGATGATCGCGCCCAAGGAGTTCCTTGTAGGGAAAAAGGTTCTTTTATATAGTTCTCGTTTGAAATTTATGCCTGAGAAACTCCGACCCAAAGTGGTTTGGGCCATTTAGCATTTCTCACGTTTACCTTTATGGTGTAGTTGATATTATGAATTTTAAGATAGGAAAAATTTTAAAAGAGAATGGCCATAAGCTGAAGGTCTTTTATGATGGAGAGTCTTTAGACTACTTTGACATTACCTACCGATTGGATTTATAGTTTACATCTAACACTGAGCCACCACGATTAAGAAACCGACCCTAAAAATTTGCAGTTCCTGAAGGTGGCCAGGCTTTATACTTGCTTTCCTAGATTAGATTTCATTTCCAAAATTTTTCCTTTATCATTGAGCCTAATATTTTCTATCATTCTCGAATTGTTAGGATTGCTGGTGGAGAAGAGTTGATTTGAGTGACCCAAATCCTTCTTTCACTCTATTATTCAGAGAAATTTTCTAATCCCTCGTGCTTTATTTTCAATCACATTGGGGACAATGTGAGCATTAAAAGTTGGGGGTGGGGTGTTCGAATTTTGGTAGGTTTTTTTCGTGATAATACTGTTTGGGGTCCTTGAGCGTTATGCTCGGACTTTGTTTGATGATGCATGCTTGTTTGTTGTTTGCCTTGCTATTTTTTTCCTTGCCATGACCAACCTATGACGCACTCGTATGAATTGTGTTTGCACGAGAATAGGTCGAAAGAAGGGATTCATGATTTTCTAGGCATTTTTGAAAATTTTGCTTAAACTTTTTCATGCATCTTTAAGCCCTTTGCATATCTATCTTGACTCTTACTTTCTTAGGATTGAATTATGAGGGTATACGTTTGTTGTCACTCCGAAAGGCTTAGTGACAGATATTAGTTTTTCCATGGTTTAATTTAGTAATGCATGTTTTAAGATGTAGTCAATTGACATCACCATTCACCCTAATAAAAAAAATGAAAGAAGTGATAATAAGGAGGGGTTTACTCCTCTTCCTCAAGGGTATGATTAACCTGGGGCGACTATGAAACCCGTAGTTTCCCTCTGAGTTAAGTGTCCTAGAGAAATGATTAAGCTTAGGCACTTTTGAAGGGAAGTCGACATATGGTTGGATGTCTTTCACGTAACCCATGTGGAAAAACCAAAACAAAAGAAGCCTTCCTTGATAAAGTTTCCTCTCCATTTGAAAAAAATGACGGTGAGAAAAAGGAAAAAAAGGGAAAAAAAATATGTAACAAGGGTGATAAGTAGACCGATTTTGACCATTCCAATTTAATGACATTGCCACTTTGAGCTTAAGAAACCTAATTCCAAATTTTTCAAGCTAGAGTAAGGGGAAAATGAACTGAGGATTCATAAGGCTATTTTGGGTCTGCTCATGTTCAAAATAGATAACTTTGTGCTTATACATGCATGACAAAACATGAAACGAATTTCCAAAGTTGTCTTAGGTTTATTGCATGACACTAATAAATTTCTCAAAAGGAATTTTGAGATGAAAGAACTTGTTGATGCTTCTTTTGTATCAGTAATTGAAATATTGTAAATCGTTCTCAAGGGATTTTAAAATTATCACAAAAGAAATACATTGAAATTTTTTTAGTGGATTTGGCATGGAAGATTGTGCACCAAAGGATATCCCTATCGCTAAAGGTGATAAATTTTATTTAAGCAATGCCCCAAGACTAAACTTAAGACTAAGGAGATGTAGAAGGTTCCTTATGCCTTGACTATTTGAAATCTAATGTATGCTCAATTATGTACGCATTCAAATATAGTGTTCATAGTGAAGTATCCCAAAATTGAAGGGAATTGTGAGCAAAAAAAAGATCGTCCCAAATTTCATTTTTCATTGAATGTAAATTTTACAATAAATCATGAAAAAGACATGCATTTACATAAATTATAGCATGCTATATAATTAAGTTTTAAAAACCTTACCTTTGAAGACTTTTCTTCAAAAATCCTTCGAACAGTACACAAATGCCTTGAAGACTTTCTTCAAGAAAACCTTGATCAAGAGCACGACACTACCACAAAGGCTTCCTCGGTATTCTCAATTAGAGAATCTAGGAGTGGTGGGCTTTGACTATTTGGAATGAGGGAAAGTTCTGTATAAAAAGGAAGAAGCTTTGAAGATAGTTCACTAAAAAAAATGCAAAACTCACATGACTCTTTTCTCTTTTCTCTTTCGACCAAGAAGCCACTCAAATGGGAGAAACCCTCTCCTTTTCAAAAAGCTAAATATAACAAGAAAAGAGATGGAGGGAGTTATAACTAGGGATGGTAACGGGGTCGGGGCAGGGCGGGGATGTACTCCCCATCCTTGTCCCCGTCGGGATTTCAATCCTCGTCCCCGCCCCATTTCCCGTTTTGGGGAGTCAGGGTCGGAGAATCCCTGTTTGGGGATTCAGGTCCCCATGGAAAAAAATCCCGCTTTTTATTTTATTATTTTATTATTTTTATTATTTAAAATTAACTAAATTTAATATTAATATTGAAATTGTAAATTTTATATAGGAAATTAATATTATTGTTATATATAGTTGTTTAAATTAAACATTACATGTTTTTTTTATTATAAATTAATAAAAAATAAATTTATTATATTATATTTTTAAAATTAAAAAAGAAAAAAAAACTGAAACAATATGTTTTAATAATAATAATAATTATTATTAGATATATATTATAAATATTAACAATTAAAAAAATGAGGTCGGAACGGGGATCGGGGTCGGGGTTGAGGAAGGGGCGGGGATCCCCTCCCCATCCTCGACTAGGGACCCGATTTAAATCGTTGATTTGACCCCGGTCCCCGATCAAACCATAGATTCTTTGCCACGATCGGGTCGGGGACCCATGGGGACCAAACCCCGCGAGGAATTTTGGTATTCCTAGTTTTAACTCCCTCCCTTATTTTTATTTAAAATAAAAAATGTCATTTAATATATATATGATAACTAATTTATCATATAATATATATATATATATATATATATATATATATATATATTAAATTATATGTATCAAATATAACTTATAACTTATAGTTTTAATATTGTAACACATACAATATAACCTATAGTTTCTTTTCTCTCTTATATAGCATTTAATATACATCATATTTATAGTAAATTTAACAATTATGAACCCAATTCCAATAAATTTAATGATCAAGAGCACGAACACTACCACAAAGGCTTCCTCCGTATTCTTAGGTAGAGAACCCAAGAGTGGTGGGCTCTGACTATTTTGGAATGAGGGAAAATTTTGTATAAAGAGGAAGAAGTTTTGAAGATCGTTCACTAAAAAAAAATCCAAAATTCACAGAACTCTTGTGTCTTTTCTCTTTCGACCAAAAAGCCACTCAAATGGGAGAAACCTTCTCCTTTTCAAAAGTTAATATAACAATGACCCACGTAAAAGAGGGAGAGGGAGTCTCCCTCATTTTTATTTAAAATGAAAAATGGCATTTAATATATATATATATATACATATATATATATATATATATATTAAATTATATGTTATATCAAATATAACATATAACCTATAGTTTTAATATTGTATCACATACAATATAACCTATATTTTCTTTTCTCACTTATATAGCATTTAATATAAATCATATTTATATTAAATTTAACAATTATGAATCCAATTCATATTAATAATAATTGAATCATAGTCAAATATATATTTCCTCTCGATTAAGCTATAATGTATCAAATACATTATAATAATTGTATCACATATAATTAAAATAACTTAATTATATCATATATAATTAAATCCCTTTATTGATTTGAACAATTCAAATTAATCCAAAATCTGATTCTCATTTTATCCTATTGAGCTACCAAGAGGACCTCATGGACCTGTAGCTTAAAGCTCTAACGGTACATGAATATTTAATCAAACATATATAATTAAGATGTTAGAGCTCGAGGTGGGTATGAATATTTCATCTCTTTCTCAGATGATTATTCAAGATTTGGGTATCTCTTCCTAATGTAACGTAAGTCTGAAGCCCTTGACAAGTTCAAAGAGTATAAGGCTGAAATTGAAAACTTGTTAGGTAAGAAGATAAAAACACTCTGATCTGATTGTAATGGAGCGTATATGGACCTCCAATTCCAGAATTATATGATAGAACATGGGATTGCGTCCCAACTCTCGGCCCCTGATACACCTCAGTAGAATGGTATATCAGAAAGGAGAAACAGAACCTTGTTGGACATGGTTCGGTCTATGATGAGTTATGCTCATCTTCCAAACTCGTTTTGGGGTTATGCAGTGCAAACTGCATGTTATATCCTGAACAACGTTCCCTCGAAAAGTGTTTCTGAAACACCTTTTGAGTTATGGAGAGGTCGTAAAGGTAGTTTACGCCACTTCAAGATTTGGAGCTATCTGACACATGTGCTAGTGACTAACCAAAGAAGTTGGAACCGCGTTTGAAGGTTTGCCTCTTTGTAAGCTACCCCAAGGAAACGAGCGGGGGATACTTCTATGATTCAAGTAAGAACAAAGTGTTTGTTTCCACAAATGCTATCTTCCTGGAAGAAGATCACATAAGGGATCATAAGCCACGAAGTAAAATAGTTTTACGTGAGATCTCTAGTGAGACTGAGACTGCGAGGGTTCAACAAGAGTTGTTGAACAGGCCGATTGATTAACAAGAATTGTTAAGGTCGGAACGTCTAGTTAACCAACTCAAGAGTTGAGATTGCCTCAACGTAGTGGGAGAGTTATGAACCCACCAGATCGCTACATGGGTTTAGCTGAAGCCCAAAATGTCATTATGAATGATGGGGTCGAGGATCCGTTGTCTTTTAAGAAAGCAATGGAGGATGTTGACAAAGATGAATGGGTTAAGGCCATGAACCAGGAAATGGAATCTATGTACTTCAATAACGTCTGAGAGCTTGTTGATCCACCTGATGGGGTAAGACCTATTGGGTATAAGTGGATCTATAAGCAAAAGTGAGGTGTAGATGGAAAGGTGAAAACCTTTAAGGCTAGACTCGTGGCAAAGGGTTATACCCAGGTTGAGGGAGTTAACTATGAGGAAACTTTCTCACCTGTTGTCATGCTAAAGTCTATTAGGATTCTCCTGTCCATAGCCACATTTTATGATTATGAAATATGGCAAATGGACGTCAAGACTGCCTTTCTGAATGGTAATCTTGAGGAGACCATCTATATGACTCTACCAGAGGGGTTCATAGTTCCAGATTAAAAGTAAAGAGTTTGCAAGCTTTATAAGTCTATTTATGGGTTGAAACAAGCATCTAGATCTTGGAACATCAGATTTGACACTACTGTCAAGTTGTTTGGCTTTGATCAGAATGTTAATGAGCCTTGTGTTTACAAGAAGATCATCAACAACTTAGTGGCTTTCCTGGTACTGTATGTGGATGATATCCTACTCATTGGGAATGATGTAGGGTATATGACTGACATTAAGGAGTGGCTAGCTGCCCAGTTCCAAATTAAAGATTTGGGTGAGGCATAATATGTTCTAGGGATCCAAATTATTTGGGATCGCAAGAACAAACGGTTAGCCCTGTCTCAGGCATCGTACATTTATCAAATGTTGATCAGGTACAGGATGCAGGATTCTAAGAGAAGTTTGTTACCCTTCAGGCATGGAATCATTCTGTCTAAGGATCAATTTCCTAAGACACCTCAAGAGATTGATGAGATGAGACGGATTCCCTATGCTTCTACTATAGGTAGCTTGATATATTCAATGTTGTGTACTTACCCAAAATTTGCTATGCAGTAGTGATTGTCAGTCGGTATCAGTCCAATCCAGGATTTGATCACTGGACGGCAGTCAAGATGATCCTCAAGTATCTTCAGAAAACGAGGGACTACATGCTTGTGTATGGAGATAAGGATCTGATCCTTACAGGATACACGGACTCTGACTTTCAGACCGATCAAGATTTTCGTAAATCAACATCGGGGTCAGTGTTTACTCTGAATGGAGGGGCTGTAGTTTGGCAAAGCATCAAGCAAGGATGTATCATGGACTCCACTATGGAAGCTAAATATGTAGCGGATTGTGAAGTAGCTAAGGAGGTTATTTGGCTGAGGAAGTCCTTTCAGATTTGGAAGTTGTTCCAAATATGGATTTGTCGATCACACACTGTATTGTGATAACAGTGGGGCTGTGGCAAATTTGAAGGAGCCTCGAAGTCATCGTCGAGGTAAGCACATAGAACGAAAATATCACCAGATTAGGGAGATTGTGCATCGTGGTGATGTGATAGTCACGAAGATCGCATCAGAGCACAACGTTGCTGATCCCTTTACAAAGGCCCTCACGGCTAAAGTGTTCGATGGTCACCTGGAGAGTCTGGGTCTGCGGGACATGCGACATCTTGTCTCGAGCAAGTGGGAGATGATACTGGGGTATGCCCTAGTTTATTGTATATTGTACATTTTTATATTTTATTATACATTAGTCTCCCGAGTCATTAGGAAAAGTGGGAGATTGTTGGGATTGGTGTTCTAATTCTCCCGGAGTCTCGTTGTTTTGTAAAGATACACATTGTTCAATGAATAAAATAAGTGTTATTTAATTCTGGTATTTACTCATATCCAATAAACAAAGCTCCTTGATTATCTTACGTGAACTTAAGCATGTATTGTGATATATAAGTGGATCATGCCTTAAGTGATAACCTAAATAGGTCTGCAGTATAAGGATTAAGGTGGGGTACCTGATCCTAGTGACACTACAGATACGGCCTGCTTTGCAGAGGTTTGAAAGTGTTGTAACTACTACAGATGGTAGATCCTGACCATTCATGTGGAGACGTGCAAGCGGGGATGTCCTATACAAAGAGATTGTACAAGACCTAAACCACGAGATGACTAGACTCTATATATAATATCGTTGGTAATAGAGACTTGAATCTCACCTAAACGACCATAGGTGACACGCCTCAATCCTGAGTGTTTTGGGAACTCCTGCTTTTGAGGTTGGTCCTTTGATTAGTATGGGTGAGAGTGGCCAGATTATCAACTCAACAAGATGGAATTCACTCCTTGCTTGATCGCATAACGAAAACGGGAATAGCGTCAGTCTAACTTCTTCAGTAGAGATATTTGGGAACCCAAAAGTGTTACAGAATTCAATGAAACTCCGGAGATTGACGTGCGGATCCTCGCCATGCCTTCCACCAAACTGTCCACTGTCTGGATCATCTATAACATAACTGGCTTCATCTCAAACCTTGATCCGTCCAAAGCTGGCCTTATGATTCCTGGGGTGAAATCATATAGGTTAGGTGACGCATAGTCCTGGATGGGTCTACTGCGGTCGTTCGCCAGGAGAATGGGGTTTGCCATGATGTTATTCGTGTTTGCGGCTCTTTCTTCCGGTTGTTCCGCCATTCTGAGATTTCTTTCTTGTTGTTGTCGGCAGTTGTTTCTTTATCTTCTTTGGAACGTTCTTTTGATCTCTGGGTCATAGTTGGGCTCAGGAACGTGTCCTTCGCTCATGTGAGGCTTGCTTCTTCCCTTACCAAAGGAATGGCAGTGCACAGAGGTCAAAAGCTGCAAAGAAAATAAAAAAGGTTTACTGTTAGCGCAATGTGTACTACCGTAGTCCCGGACAACGGCGCAAAAAACTTGATGCATTGTGAATTTACATATGTGTTATGCGATTATGGTGTGAGTTTACGGTGATATGTGTTATGCGATGAACATGTAAGTTTTCCTAATAAGACCCACATAAGCCTTACTAGGTTTCCTGGTAAGTCTAGGGTCGAATATAAGGACTACTGAGTAAACGTGCGACAGTTACTTTGATTCTCTTGCGGTGGTGAAAATAAATAAGTTGGATGGTGTTTTGATTAAGAATATTTCCTATGCGATAGAGTTCGAACGAAGAGTTGATGAAATCGAGAGTTACAATGAGTATGCAATGAACGAGTTGAGAAGGGGTTTAGCTAACACTTCCTAAGATTACATACAAGTTATGTGATCATGCTATATACAAACAACAACACATCATCTCTTAATGCAAATGCCATAATTCCTATTTCTAGGACGCATGCGATGTATAAATAACGATAGAACTTATGTCTAAGTTTCTATTTCTTATTAATACGATTCTAATCTGACTCTCTCAAGTTCTAGATTCTATGTTTAGACTACTCTCTCAAGTATCTCTAAAGAGTGAATGACGCATACATAAGACAAGATGATCGCATAAAATGTAAATCTTAGGTCATGGTAGCTAAGTACTTCTCAACCCATTCGAAAATTTAGCTACTCATGCGAAGTATGGAGAGATGAAAATGAGATTTCCGTTTTCTATAAATAAAGTGCTGAATACAAAATAACTAATGGAATTTAGAGATAAGAAGCTTGGTAAGCAATGTCTTGCTTCTCGCGGCCTTTTTCACCGTCTTTTTCACTCTAATTCTGTCCAGATGAATATTCTTGCTCTCGCAAATGTTGGCCCTCTCTCCCTTTGTAGCGCTTTCCGGTAATCTCTCGATCTATCTGTGAATGATCTCTCAGCTTCTTTATCCGCTAACTCATCTCCGTCCTCTAAATCTAAGTATGAGTATGTACGTGAATGGACTAACGGCTCTCTAACTTGTATATATTCTATCTTTTTTTGTTACAATGGTGGCCTTCGGTATTTATAGAGCTCAAGGTGAAGCAGCCTTTCTCTCTAACGATTGCAATGATGGGCGGTCATTAAATCTCTTGTTCTGATGCGCCGATTAATGGTCACCAAGTGTACTTGCTACAGTGTGGCTTTAACGGCTTGTCAACTAAATTCGGATTCGACTGTCATCAGCTTTCTATCCCATCATGATTTATTATGCTGTCACCTAAATGCGTAGTCTTTATGCGGCCACCTTTTTGAGCAACTTCTCACGATCGCATGGCTTTACGATTGCAATCTTCAAGCGTGCTGATCCCTAATTCCTTTGGATCACAATTTTACTTGCGCCATTGCATTTTTCCTGCACAAAATAAGTAACTGCTTTTATGCCTTGGGCGCATGCGATTGCAATTTCTTCAATTTAGCACTTTTTGACATGATATTGCTTATTTTTACCATCACATTCTCTCATTGTCTTACTTATTTGAGCTGTAATAATGTGTATTTCTAGCCGTTATCACACCTCCAAATTTAAAACAATGCTTGTTCACAAGCATAAACTAAAGATTTTCTTTATAAAATCAATCGCTTTTACCCTACCTATATTTTTCAAGGTGCCTTATTCAAATTTCATGAACCAATGTCTTCTTAATTTCTATCCTGATCTCTTCCTAAAATATTTCTAATTTTTAGGGACCGCAAGTTTAACCTTCAAAGAAACTTTACTCGTTTCTAGGACATCGCATGATTTATTTCAAAACTTTCTCCAACCGGGGTGTTTCCAAGTGATTTTTATCCTTGCGCGATTTAGATATTCTTTTTGTGATCTTGTGCTAATCCAAGTGCCTAGTCTTCGTTATGGCTTGCCCCCACGGGTGTCATGCGAGCATCCAACTACGAGCAAGGCGCTCTTTCTCAGTCTAAACTCATGACCCATTCTTTTATTTGGCAACAGAGTTGCGATCACTTGATTTATGCGTTGATCCCGATTCCTACCTCCGTTTTGGATTGCCCCCATGGGTGTCATGCGAACTCCAACTGCGAGCGGGATCCGATCTCAACGTTATGATTTTTTTATTGAAATTTCTAAAAGTAGCAAGGTTGAAAATAACAATACTCGCACTCTCAAATTTATACACATCAATGTCCTCATTGCTGATAGACTGAATAACTCATGCGATGTACTTAGGAATTTTCGTAAAAATCATTTTGAAAGAAAGCTGGTAGATCGCTAACTTTTAGAAATGTTTCATGAATTGACTGTCTTGAAATTAAGTTGACTCTAGTACATGCGGTAAGAAATAAAGGCATGAATTTCATCATTGAAATCATAATTGGTATAGGGAAGAATGTGGTGACTAAATAAAGTAATCAAAATTCAATGATTGTGTCAAACTAAAGAGGATGCGATAATAAAATTTAGCAATATTAAAATGAGATACGAGAAGTGCAAAAATTGAAAGAAATGAGTCAAGGAGAGATACAACCCTCAAATTTACTCTGTTGCCTGCATCATCTATGATCGCATCCTTGCATGTGGTGAGCCGATTCCTCGATTACGATGGGTTGATTGAACTGTCGTGTGTTTTTAGGTTAACGCATAGCTCCACGCAATCGTTCACTACAATCATTGCTAAATATCAAGAGGGTAAAAAGTATGAAAGACAGAGTTGGAAATTCTAAAGATTAGTGGTTATACAAAAAGTAAGGTAAGTTCATGAAAGAAAGATATCAAAAGGATACAAAAAAAATGCGTCCCTGATGAGTTTGTGTCGCATATCAACGCAGGGACCGCTCGTTTCTTCTTCAATTAGGATTCTTCAGGTCCATAGAGGTTTTCTCACGATGAAAGTCTCCTCCATGATATATTTTGACTCTTTGCCCGTTGACCTTGAATGCGCTGGTCCATTCTTCATTAGTTCATTCGACTGCACCATGTTGGAATACTTTTTTAATTATAAACGGTCTGGACCAGTGTGACTTTAATTTTCCTGGAAAGAGTCGTAGCCTAGAGTTGAATAGCAAGACCTTTTGTCCAACTTGGAGATTCTTTTCACATAGTCGTTTGTCATGCCAACGCTTTGCACGTTCTTTGTAGATCTTGGCATTTTCATATGCTTGAATTCTCCATTCGTCTAGCTCGAACAACTAAAGTTTTCTCTTATCTCCTGTAGTCCTCAAATCAAAATTGAGCTTCTTTACTACCCACAATGCCTTGTGCTCTAATTCAAGCAGTAAATGACATGCCTTCCCAAACACCAGCGCATACGGGGACATGCCTATAGGTGTTTTATAGGTAGTCCTATATGCCCATAAGGCATTGTCAAGCTTCATGGCCCAATCCTTGCGTGAGGGATTCACCACCTTTTCTAGAATCAACTTGATTTCCCTATTAAACACCTCGGCTTGGCCGTTTTTCTGGGGGTGATATGCAGTGAAGACCTTATGATGGACATTATACTTGAGCAACAGTTTGTTGATGATGCCATTGACAAAGTGAGAGCCTTCATCACTTATTATGGCACGTGGGGTGCCAAAACGAGTGAAGATGTTTCTTCGCAAGAATCTGGAGTCTGTCGCCGCATGATACTGCTTCAATCCACTTGGAGACATAATCGACAGCCAACAAAATGTACTTGTGACCATTTGATGGTGAAAATGGTCCCATGAAGTCATGCCCTACATGTCGAAGAGTTTTAATTCCAATATAATATTCATCGGCATCGCATTCTTCCATGAAATGTTTACCGTGCGTTGGCACTTGTCGCATTTCATAGAATAGTCTCCGGCATCCTTGAATAGAGTTGGCCAATAATACCCGCTTTGTAACACTTTGCTGCTGTGCATTGACCTCTGAAATGTCTGCCATAGGGTGAGTCATGGCATTGGGAAAGTAAGTGCTGATAAGCAGTCTCTGGCACACATAGTTGTAAGATCTGGTTTGACCCTCTCTTGTAAAGATTCAGCTCGTCCCAGTAGTAGGATTTACATTTATGCATAAGCCGCATCTTTTGGTGGGCTTTGTAATTTTCTGGAAACTGCTCGCAGCCCAGAAAATTGACAACATTTGCGTACCATGGTAATTCTTCAAGTTTGAACAGCTGCTCATCTGGAAAGGATGCGTTCACCTTCGACTTAATGCGGTCTACTTCCAGATTCTCTAATCTTGATAGGTGGTCAGCAACCTGGTTCTCCGTCCCCTTGCGGTCAATTATTTCCATGTTGAATTCTTGGATGAGAAGAACACATCGGATTAGCCTCGGCTTTGCATCTTTTTTGGTCATTAAATATTTTATTGCGGAGTGGTCAGTGTGAACTATCACTTTGAATCCTAGTAAATAAGCTCTAAAATTTTCAAGCGCAAAGATCACCGGAAGAAGTTCATTCTCCGTGGTAGTGTAGTTTGCCTGGGCGGAGTTCAATGTTTTGCTCGCATATGCGATGGGGTGTAGCATTCTCTTTTCCTTCTGTGCTAACACTGCCCCCATCGCATAACCGCTGGCATCGCACAATAGCTCGAATGGCTTTGTCCAGTTGGGTCCGATCAAAATAGGCGCGGTAATTAATGCGTTCTACTTTGAATGCATTGAGGCATTGTGCATCAAAGTCAAAAGTTATGTTAGCCTTAGCAATGCACTCAACGGTCGAGCTGTCTTCGAGAAGTCCTTCACAAAATGATGGTAGAATCCTGCATGTCCCAAGAAACTCCTTACAGCCTTCAGATTTGCTAGAGGTGGAAGTTTTTCAATGGCCTCAATTTTCGCTTTATCCACCTCCAGGCCTTCCTTGGAAACCTTGTGCCCAAGCACAATTCCTTCGTTAACCATGAAATGGAATTTCTCCCAATTCAGCATAAGATTTGTCTCTTCACATCTTTTTAATATCTTCTCCAAGTTGTTCAGACAGACTTCATACGTTTGCCCGTAGACTAAGAAGTCGTCCATAAAAATTTCCACTGAGTCCTTGAGATATTTGGAGAAGATTGCCATCATGCACTTCCGAAACATGCTCGGCGCATTGCATAATCCAAATGGCATGCGACGAAAAGAAAACGTTCCGTATGGGCAGGTGAATGTGGTCTTTTCTTTGTCTCCAAGTGCAATCATTATTTGGTTGTAGCCTGCATACCCGTCAAGAAAACAGAAGTAATCATTTCTTGCTAGTCGGTCTAGCATTTGATCGATAAAACGCAAAGGGAAATGGTGTATCTTCGTCGCTGCATTGAGCCTTCAGTAGTCCATGGAAATTCGCCAGCTAGTGATGGTTCTTATTGGTATTAATTCGTTGTTTGCGTTCGGGACTATCGTCATTCCTCCCTTCTTGAAAATGCATTGCATGGGGCTTACCCACGTGTTGTCGATGATTGGGTATATAATGCCTGCGTCCAACCATTTAATGATCTCCTTTTTCACAACCTTCTTCATCGCAGGGTTTAGTCTGCACTGAGGTTCGATAGACCCTTTTTGGTTTTCTTCGAGACGAATCCTGCGCATGCAGTATGTTGCGCTAATTCCTCTTATATCGACTAGCATCCACCCGATTTCTTTTATGTACTTCTTCAGGATGCTGAGCAGCGCATTTTCTTGTTCTTCTTGTAGCGCAGAGGATGTCTCCGTGATCACATGGCAGGTTTCTACGGATGCGGTCGCATCCTCTCTTTCATCTTCTTCTTCGGACTCCACTTTTTCGTTGTAACTGTGTTCATTGTTAGAATCAGATAGGTCTTCATCTTCTGGATACTTCATGGCTTTGATGATGTTAAACCTGAGCTTCTTCCCATTTATACTCATCGTGATCTGTCCTTTGTACACATCAATTTGAGCAAGACCAATAAATAAAAATGGTCGTCCCAATATGATGGGCACGTCTTTGTCAGCCTCATAGTCAAGAATGATGAAGTCTTTCGGTAGAATGAATTTATCAATTGTAACCAAGATATCCTTCAAATTTCCCTCAGGGTATACTAGGGACCTGTCCACCAGCTGGAAAGTCACCGTCGTGGGCGTCAGCTGCCCCACATTCAACTGTTTGAAGATTGAAAGGGGCATTAAATTTATACTGGCCCCAAGGGCGCTTGACTGATATAGATCCTACCAATTGAGCAGGGTATCGTAAAACTTCCTGGGTCGCGCATCTTCGGTGGGATTATAGTATTTGATGTTTGCATTAATGCCACCGTTGTGAACTTTACTGTGCTTCTTTTCTTTGACATCATGTCCTTAAAAAACTTGGCATATTTTGGCATTTGTTCTATCGCTTCTGTAAATGGGATGTTGATGTGTAGTTGCTTTAACATTTCCATGAAGCGATGATACTGTACTTCATCATGAATGCTGCAGGAATGGTGGTAGTTGTATCTTCACTGTTCCATGTTCTATTAGGCTTAGATGTGGATGCAACTTCCGATTCCATCGTCTCGGGCTCTTTTGATTCATTTTGCATCAACGGGTTCTTGGATTCATCACAATTGGATTGGTCCTGCTCGACTCCTTCTTTTCTTCTGCTATCATCTTTCCAGTTCGCAAGGTAACTACTTGACATTGCTCCTTCCTTGTGTTCCCCGGGTAGCAAGGAAGCTCAGTTGAGCTGGGGAGCGTCCCTTACGGTCTATTTTTTAGCTCTCCCGCAATTTGTCCTATTTGGATTTTTAGATTGCAGATGGAAGTCGCCTGGTTCTAGAGGATTGTCTCGTTCTTTTCAATGTACTGCTTTAATAGGTTCTCCAGAGAGGATGATGGCGGCGCTTGTGAGCTGCTGTCTTGTTATTGCTATTGACCGTTGGTTTGTTGGAAAAATCTTGGCGGTCCTTCTTTTTGTGTCATAGGTTGATAACTTTGTTGTTGGTTATTTTCCCAAGAGAAATTGGGGTGGTTTCTTCACTCGGGCTTGTATGTATTAGAGAAAGGGTTGTTCTTTACAAAGTAGATTGACTGCGGGTTTCTTGGACATTCTTCAATTGGATGCGATTCTCCACAAGTGGCACAATTGGTGCTTGTCTGTTCAATTGTGTTAACCTGCCCTCTTTGTGATCCAGGGTTATTGATTGCAATGCCTTGTAATAGATTTATCATCGCATTCATTTGATTTTACAAAGATGCAATGGCACCGTTGTTTGCATTACCTTCTCGAAATTTTACTCATTGATCGCTCTCTTGCCAATCTTCTTGATTCTTTGAAATGCGATCAAGAATGTTTTTAGCCTCATCATAAGTCTTGTCAAGCAGACCGCCTGTTGTTGCCGTATTGGCAGTTGTCTGCGATGCAGGATTTAACCATGGTAAAATATCTCCATCTGGAGGCAGTCTGGTAAACCATTGTGTGGGCAATCTCGCACTACTCTCTTAAACCACGCCCACGCATCGATGAACGATTCGTCTGTTTCCTATTCAAAATTTGTAATTAACTTCCTCCTTCTTGCATTATTTGTAGGAGGGAAGTATTTCTTCATGAACTTCTCGACAACCTGTTCCCACGAAGTTATCACCCCTGGTTCGAGGGAATATGTTCACTTTCTTGCTTGATTGCATAACGAAAATGGGAATAGCGTGGGTCGAACTTCTTCAGCAAAGATATTTGGAACACAAAAGTGTCACAGATTTCAATGAAACTCCGGAGATGGGCGTGCGGATCCTCGCCACGCCTTCCACCAAATTGTCTGGCTATCTGGATCATCGGTAACATAACCGGCTTCATCTCAAACCTTGATTCGTCCAAAGCTGGCCTCATGATTCTTGGGGAGAAATAATATAGGTTAGGTGATGCTAGTCTCGGATGGGTCTATTGTGGTCATTCGCCAGGAGAATGGGGTTTTCCATGATGTTGTTTCTTTGTTGTGCATAGAGGTCAAAAGCTGCAAAGAAAATAAAAAAGGTTTACTGTTAGCGCAATGTGTACTACCGTAGTCCCTGGCAACGGCACAAAAAACTTGATGCGTTGTGAATTGTGATGTGATTATGGTGTGAGTTTGCGGTGATATGTGTTATGCGATGAACATGCAAGTTTTCCTAATAAGACCCAAGTATAAGCATTACTAGGTTTCTTGGTAAGTCCAGGGTCGAACACAAGAACTACTGAGTAAATATGCGACAGTTACTTTGATTCTCTTGCGGTGGTGAAAACAAATAAGTTAGATGGTGTTTTGATTAAGAATATTTCCTATGCGACGGAGTTTGAACGAAGAGTTTATGAAATCGAGAGTTACAATGAGTATGTGATGAATGGGTTGAGAAGGGGTTTAGCTAACACTTCCTAAGATTACGTACAAGTTATGTGATCATGCTATACACAAACAACAACACATCATCTCTCAATGCAAATGCTATAATTCCTATTTCTAGGACACATGCGATGTGTAAATAGCGATAGAACTTATGTCTCGAGCCTAGATTCTAATCCGAATCTCTCAAGTTCTAGATTCTATCTTTAGACTACTCTCTCAATTATCTCTAAAGGGTGAATAACGCATACATAAGACAAGATGATCGCATAAAATGTAAATCTTAGGTCATGCTAGTTAAGTACTTCTCAACCCATTCAGAAATTTAGCTACTCATGCGAAGTGTGGAGAGATTGAATGTAGATTGAAATGAGACTTCCATTTTCTATAAATAAAGTGCTAAATACAAAATAACAAATGGAATTTAGAGATAAGAAGCCCGGTAAGCAATGTCTTGCTTCCCGCGGCCTTTTACACTGACTTTTTCACTCCAACTCTTTCCAGATGAATATTCTTGCTCTCGCAAGTGTTGGCCCTCTCTCCCTTTGTAGCGCTTTCTGGTAGTCTCTCGATTTGTCCACATTTTTCCTGCACAAAATAAGTAGATTAACTGCTTTTCTGCGATGGGCGCATACGATCGCAATTTCTTCAGTTTAGCGCTTTTGGACATGATATTGCTTATTTTTACCATCGCATTCTCTCACTGTTTTACTTATTTGAGCTTTAATAACGTGTATTTCTACCCGTTATCAATAGCTCAATGGATTAAGTTGAGGATCAGTTCTTGGTGTTGATTTGAAATGTTCAAATTAACAAGAGGTATTTCGATTATATATGATATAATCGGTATGATGTATGAGATACATCTAGTGGATGATTGATGTAAATGAGATTTACATTAAATACCATGGAATAGAAAAAGAACTATGGTTTATATGTTTCATGAGATGAAATATTAAAACTATAGATTATAAATATAGTATGATAAGTTGTTATCATTTATATTTACAATAATATTAATTATTGGATAATTAATTAATTTTCTTTAATAACCAAGTGAATGGGTGGTTATTGAATTCATGGTAACCGTGAGTTTAAAAAGAAAATAGTTTTCCTATTTTCAAAAAGGGTGTTTTACAAAAGATTAAAAAAGTTTTTTAGATTTCTCTCAGCGAGAAAAAGGGATCTCATGGAGTCGTCAAGTAAATACGGATTTACTAAACGACGATTGAGTGAGCTAAACAATCGTGCAGTATTTACTAAACGATCGCATAGTTTTGCTAGATAATTGCTTGCCCTAAGTAAACGATCGTGTAGAGTCTGTAGCTGACAGACCGAGCTAGACGATTGGCTAAACAATCACATAGCTTTTGCTAGATGATCGCTTAGCTTTATCTAAACGATTGGGCATTGACCTATACGATAGGTATCCGTTATCTCCCATTTTTCTAGTTGTGTACGCGATCGGTGTTTCCTCCTTCGTCTACCTCATTCCAAGTCTGAACAGAGCTCACCCTTTAGATTCTCACATTGAGAATACCAATGTCGCCTTGTTGGTGGTGTCGTACTCAATTCGACGCGTCGAGGTTTTTTGGAGGCCGTTTGTGGTGCTGTGGAGACTGATTGTGTTGCTAAGGAGTTTGTAGCTGAGGCAATCATGGAGGACGAGTGCAAAGAGTTTGTGCTTTATTGTGGTTGTGTAGATCGAGCATTCGAGGTTTCTTGTTCGAGTGATCGTATGCAAAGGAGCGTGGAGACACTTCTTCGATTGTTCATACAGTTTTTCCCTTTGTCCTTTTGAGTTTTCATGTTGTAATTTCTGTAGTATTTGTATAACCGCTTGTTAGAAATCGACTGTAAATGTTTGGTCATTCATGATTGTGATTTGGAATTACCTTTCTTCCTCTGCTTATGGAAATCTCGAATCTGATTTCCTTCAGAAGCCGTGTAGCCAAATCTGCTGATGTGATGATTTGGCGCGCCTGTTCCAACTTTTCTTCTTTTTCTCATAACTTCCTTTCTCGTTCTTCCTTCTTCTTCTCTATGCGCTGAATGATTTCTCTGTCCACAAAGTAATCTTGGTGATTTACTGGAGGCACATCCACTATCTCCACCTCCTTATCTTTTGTTGTCTATGTTTTTTATCGCAAGACAAGTGGGGTGACTGGTGTGTCAACATCTTCTTCCTCAGAGCATCTAGGTTGGGCCCCCGAGGTGATTAGGTGATCGTGTGGAATTCGGGATTGGCTTTTCGTTGCTTGTTCTTTAGGCGAGTTGCCGTAAATCCATCCACTCTTGTGGTGGTTGATTTTCCTTCTATAATAGGGCTCTCAACCTTTTGTCTGCGCTCCTTTTCGCACTTGAGGTGCTTTTCTTCGCGCTTGCGTTGTTTTTTTTTCGGCCCTCCTTCTATCTTTCCTTTCCTCTTTACACTGGGCTCTTCTTCATCCTCATCATCTTCTTACTTCTTCTTTTCCCTCCTCTTCCTTCTTCGTTGGGCCCTCGCCGCTTCATCTGTGTCATTTTTCTCCTTGGCGAGTTGCTCAGTGCTTATCTTCGACTCCAATCCTTCAGCACTGCTATAATCAGTCCCTCATTGGAGTCTACTGGCGCATTCTCCTTAGGATCAATTAACGCAAGGACTTGTCCTTGCGAAGCAGTGACTGCCACATCTTCTTGAGGCAGTGGCTGATTTACCACTCTGGCCTCCGGTAACCCTCAATCTCGTTCCATAGTGCTTAAAATACTTCCAAACACCTCTATGTCATCATTTCGCTTCCGTTCACTTTCTATTGGACTGGTGGTAGGGACACTCTCTTTGCTCGGCCCCTTACAGCGGACAGATGGCGAGGCACTGGCGAAGAAGGAGGCTTTTGTTTTAGGTTTGGTGAGGATTCGGGGAAGGGGCTTAGGTTGAGTGGTTAGGCGGCGGCTGGCAGCCAAATGGCTGCCTCTCGAGCGGAAACAGGGGCTTTTTTTGGGGAGGAAGGTTGGGACGATGAGTTTGACGACTGATCAACCATGAATTCCGGTGAAGGCTAGAGGAAGAAGAAAGGCTGGGTTTAATTGACTGATGAGTAAAATGTAGAAGGCTTGAGAGTGATGGAATGCGTAAGCGTTCAAATTACAGACAGAGGGAAATGAGGCTGGACAGGAGTTTGTATACGCCGAGATTTTGGGAAACCCTACAATCACTATGATTAGAAATGGTAAGCTTCTGGAATTCCCCCCCCCCCCCCCCAAAAAAAAAAAAAGAAACTATCTTTTCACTAAATGCCTGGTAGACGAAAAGACGCCTCGTCTATCGGTGCATTAATGATGCCTAGAAACCCTAAATATTTCAATCGTCTGCATTCCCCCGTAGACGTTCAAATGACTCTCATGTGAGTTAGGAAGAGGATGGGCGAAATGAGCGGCCCACACATCACAATAATTATCACAAAACCCTTCAAAGATAAATTATCGCAATTGCAAAATCAAATTCTCAAAACAACAAGCTCAAAACAAAAACTGAATCAATACTGATTAACAAAAGCAGTAAAGGATAGAAGAATGGATGCCTTTAAAAGAGTATAACATGTTACCGCAAGGCACATCCATGCGGGCGATCACGCTTGCCTGGCTAGATCAATGGTTTCTTTGCTGCGATCCACCAAGCCCCATAGTAGGGCTTTATGTGTTGACCATTGACCTTGAAGATGTTGCTCCCGTCCTTGCTAGCTAACTCCACCACTCCATGTGGAAAGATACTCTTGGTTATATATGGGCCAGACCATCATGACTTCAGCTTCCCTAGAAACAACCGAAGGCGAGCGTTAAATAACAAAACTTGTTGTCCAACTGCAAAGTTCTTCTTACTAATTCTTCCATCATGTCATCTCTTTGTTTGCTCTTTATAAATCTTGGTATTCTCGTAAGCAGTTGTGCACCATTTAGTGAGTTCGTTCAATTACAGCTTCTGGGCTTCCCATGCACTAGTTAGATCAATGTTTAACTTCTTAAGCGCCCATTGCAGTTTGTGCTCCAGTTCCAGAGGTAGATTGTAGGCTTTTTCGAAGACAAGGGCATATATGGACATCCCATTAGGTGTTTTGTAGGTTATCCGGTATGCCCACAAGGCTTCATCTAGCCGCTACGCCTAATCCTTCTTTGAGGTGCTCACTACTTTCTCTAGAATAGACTTGATCTTCCTGTTAGAGACCTCTTCTTGGCTATTTATCTGTGGGTGATAGGCGGTTGCAACCCTGTGACTGACATTGAACTTGATTCATAAATCCGTAATGATGCGATTAATGAAGTGTATACCTTTGTCGCTGATTAATGCACGAGGCATGCCAAATCTCATGAAAATGTTCTTTTTGAGAAACTTAGCCACCATAATCGCATCACTCTTGGTGCAAGAGATGGCCTCCACCCATTTGGAGACGTAATCCACAAGAACTAAGATATATTGGTGGCGTTTAGATGCTGGAAAGGGGCCCTTGAAGTCTTTGCCCTAAACACCAAACAATTCTACTTTCAAGATAAAAGTCAACAAAATTTCATCTTTTCTGAGCATATTCCCTGTCCTTTGGCACTTATCGCATTGCACTACATGGGCGTGGGCATCCTTGAACCGAGTTGGCCAGAAGTAGCCACTCAAAAGGACTTTAGTAGCAGTTCTTTGTCCCCCAAAGTGTCCTCCATGAGGGGACTCGTGGCACTGTTCTAGGATGTGTTGGATTTCATGCTCAGGGACGCATCGTCGCATAATGTGATCTAGCCCCAATTTATACAAGAAGGGGTTGTCCCAAAAGTAAAATTTTGTGTCATGCCTCAACTTCTTTTTCTACTAATGAGAGTATCCTTCTGGTGTTTGGCCGCAAACTAAGAAGTTCACAATGTCCGCATACTAGGGTTCATCATCGCGTATTGTCATCAGCTTTTCGTTTGGAAGAAATCTTCAATATCTTTCTCTTTTCCTTGAACCTCAATATTCTCCATCTATGACAAATGATCGGCCATTTGGTTTTCAGTACCCTTCTGATCTTCGATTTCTAAGTCAAATTCTTGCAGAAGTAGGGCCCACCGGATTAGTCTAGACTTCGCATCCTTCTTTGCCATCAAGTGTTTGATCGCAGAATGGTCACTATATACCACTATGTTAGACCCTATCAGATATTGACAGAATTTCTCCAATGCAAACACTACCGCAAGCATTTCCTTTTCTGTAGTGGTATTATTTTCCTGCGAATCATTTTGCGTTTTACTAGAATAGTGGATAGGATGCAGGATCTTATCTTGTCTCTGGCCTAGTACAGCCCCCACTGCATAATTACTGGCATCACACATTACCACAAAGGGTTATGTCCAATCAGGTGCAACCAAGATAGGTGCTAATATGAGTGCATCTCTTAGAGTGTGAAACGCCTTGGTGCATGCTTCATTAAACTCAAATACTCAATCGATTTCTAGGAGCGTACTTAGAGGCTTAGCGATCTGGAAGAAGCTTTGATTAAATTTGTAGTAACAACCCGCATGTCCCAGAAAGCTCCTAAGTGTCTTGACATTGGTGGTAGTTTAGCTACTGCATCAACTTTTGCCTCATCTACCTCAATTCCTACCTTGGACACTTTGTGTCCCAACACAAAGCTTTCAAATACCTTGAAGTGGCACTGACAATTCAAAACAAGATTCGTTTCCTCACACTTCTTCAACATCTTCTCCAAATTTCTAAGGCATACTTTGTAAGTGTTGCCAAAGACGGAGAAATCATCGATAAATACTTCTACTGATTCTTCCAAGAATTCTGAGAAGATTGCCAACATGCACCTTTGAAAAGTGCATGACGCATAGCAAAGTCTGAACGACATGCGACAGAAGGCAAAAATGCTCTTTTCCTAGTCCTTCGGTGTAATGACAATTTGATTGTAGCCTGAATATCCATCTAAAAAGCAGAAGGATTCATTACCTGCAAGCCTGTTAAGCATTTGATCGATGAATGGTAGTGGAAAATGGTCCTTTTTGGTAGCTTGGTTCAGCTTGTGGTAATCCATACAAATACACCACCTGGTCATGGTTCTTGTAGGGATTGTTCGTTTTTACTATTGGTCACGACAGTTATCTCACCCTTCTTTGGAATGCATTGGACTGGATTGACCCAGATACTATCGGAAATCGGGTAGATGACTCCCGCATCAAGCCATTTAATGATCTCTTTTTTTACCACCTTCCGCATGGATGGATTCAATCGGTGCTGCCTTTCTATTGGGCCTGCTTTGCCTTTTTCTAATCGGATCTTATGCATGCAGTAAGAGGGGCTAATTCCTCTAATATCTGCCAAGGTCTAACTGATTGCTCTAGTATATCGTTTTAGCACATGTAGTAGCGCCTTCTCATCTTCTTCGTTTAGGGAAGCAGAGGTAATGATGGGGAGAGTGCAATTTTCTACCAGATAAGCGTATTTGAGATGCGCTGGCAATGCCTTTAGCTCCAATGTAGGTGGTTCTTCTAAAGATGGCTTAATTTTCTATGATGTTCGTTCGGATAAATTCAAAGACTCAAAACCAACATTAATTTGTATCAATGCACAGACTTCTACCACTATTGCGTTTTTTTTCAACCTCTTCCTCCTTAAGCTTCTTTTGGATTTCATCCTAATGCTCTATTCGTAATTCATCTACGTACTGACAGGTCTCCATATCATCGGGGTATTTCAACCATTGAAGACGTTGAATTTGACTTTCTGATCGTCAACTCTAATTGTCAATTCCCCTTTTTGGACACGGATCAATTCTCACCCTATAGCCATAAATGGGTGCCCTAGGATGATAGGGACATCAATGTCTGCTTCGTAATCCAAAATGATGAAGTCAATGGGGAATATAAACTTATCCACTTGTACAAGTACATCTTCACTCTTCCACTCAGGGTGCGTTATCGATCTATCTGCTAGTTGTAGGGTTATGGTGGTGGGTCTTGCCTCACTAATTCCCAACTTTCTGAAGATTGACAGTGGCATTAGGTTAATGCTAGCTCCCATATCACATAACGTGTTGCCAACTTATTTTCCCCTAATAGAGCAGGGTAACGTGAAGCTTACAGGTTCCTTCAATTTCTTGGGGATGTTATTTTGAAATAACGCACTACACTCATGCGTTAATGCTACTGTTTCATGTTCCCTGAGTTTCCTTTTGTTTGCAAGGATATCCTTAAGGAACTTCATATAACTAAACATTTGTTCCAATGCCTCTACAAGAGGTATATTGATGTGAAGTTTCTTGAGGACATCCAAGAATCGCTTGAACTGCCTGCTATCCTTCTTTTTCCTTAGCCTGCTAAGAAAATGTGGAGGATCCTGCCTCATTTCCTGAGCAGTTGTTTGTTCTTTAGGGTTCTTGGCTTCTTGTGCAATCGGTACTGGACTGATGTTTTGGGAGGCAAGTTGCGTTTTACTTTCTCAATACTTGGTTCAGATGCTGGTGAAGTAGTGTTGTTCAATATGTTGATCGCAATGGTATCTTCTGTTGCGACATTAATGACCTTACTACAAGTAGATGATGGGTTGTCAATGGTGGTTTCTTCCTTCGTTCTTCTGGTTCCTTTGTGAGTTGATGAGGTAGGAACAATCGTTTTTCCACTTTGCAATGCCATGGCTTGGCATTACTCTTTCCTATTTCCTTGACGAACCTCTGAGTTGCTCGATAAGGTTCCCGACTGCCTGTTTTTCAGTTCACTCGTAAGCTGTTCGACTTGAACTTCCAAATTTCATATTGAGGAAGCTCGCGATTGAATCAATGCGTCATTTTTTTTAATGTACTCTTTTAGCAAAGATTCTAGAGAAGGTGAATTGTTTGAGCTAGATGGTTAGTGAGTTGTAGGGTTTTTTGTTCTGATACTGTTGGTGGCCTTATGGTGTTTGATGGAATCCTGACGGGTTTTCTCTGTGCCTTGATGATTCTATTGCAGATTCCTTTGTCCTCCTTGATCAGTTGTTACATCCAGATCCAAAATTGGGGTGGTTTTTCGAGCCAGGGTTATATGTGCTACTGAAGGGGTTACTGAGAATGGAGAATACGAATTGTTAGGTAGCTGAGCAAACATGGACTGAATGGGCTTTACCACATTGAACGTAGTTGATTGCAGCAATTTGCGTCAATGTATTGGCCTGTGTGGCATTTTGGGTCAGTGCACCCTAGTTGATAGCCATGCTTTGAAGGAGAAAAATGACTATGGCCATCTACGTGGCCAATGAGGTCATTGCGTCGACTAGGACAATCACTCCCTCCGTCTTTCTTCTTTCAGTGGTCCTGCCTCTATACCCATCGTCAACCTAATCGTCCATATTGTGAGATACGATCCAAGATCACCTTCACTTCAGTATAAGTTTTGTCCATGAACCCCCTGCTGCTGAGGCATCTCTAACAACTTGCATTGCTCTGTTTAAGCCATTATAGAAGGTTTCCATGACGACGCAATTCGGAATGCCAATATGCGGAAAATTTTTCACTAAATGGCAAAACCTCACCCACGTGGTGCTTAGCGTCTCGTTATCAACTTGCTCGAAGTTTAACACCTCCCATCTTCTTTTTGCGTTGACAGCGGGGGAAAAGAATTTCTTCATAAAACATTCAACAAGTTGGTCCTATGAAGCGATCTCATTTGGTTCTAGCGAGCGGGCCCACCTTTTGGCCTCATCTCTGAGTGTATATGGAAATAAGTAGAGTATGATTCCTTCTGGAGTCACGCCAGGTATAGAGAATATGTTGCACATCTTGACAAAACTGGTGAGATATGCGTGTGGATCCTCGCCTTGCATGCCTCCAAATTGGCCTGCATTCTGGATCATTTGTAACATTACAGGCTTGATTTCAAACCTGGCGTTCTTTTCAATGATGGGTCTTGCAATGCCTGGTGAAAAGTCATATAGGTTAGGCGTTGCGTAGTTCCACATTGGAATATTACGATCGACAGCTAGCAAGACAAGGTCTTGTGGTGGTTGACCTATTCCTTCGTTTAATCCTGCTTGGTTGTTTTGATTGTTGTTATTAGCCATGTTCCTTCTATGCCTATTACAGTTTTGGCGTACTCTTCGGTGGAAGGTTCTCTCGATCTTCGGGTCAATATTGAGTTCTGGATTTATCCCAATACTCATATACTGTCAACAGCTTTTCGCCCAAGCTTACAGTACTCTATAGTGAAAGTCTTATACAAATTCACAAACAATATCAACACTTACTCGCTTTTGCAAAACCCCTGGCAACGACGCCAAAAACTTGCTATGTTGTAAATGAATGTGTTATTTTTGAAGTTAATAAGAGTATACGATAATGGTTGTGTGCAAATAGTTTCAATAGTCATGTGCTGATCACAAGTTTTCTCATTGATAAGCCAAGTATAACCTAGTAACGAGTGCCTTAGGATGACCTAAGGTCGAACATGGGGATTGGATGTGATAGTGTTGTAAGTGATGAATCATGCGATAATAATGAGGATGCGTTGATTTTGGTAATGTGATAATGAAAATGCGTTAATAAAAGGCGAGGCCTTAGAAAGCTTAATAAATGCAGGATTTGAACGGATGAGCAATGCGGCAAGTTTTTGAACAGAATCTATGAAGATTAATGGGTTAAGGGGAAGGCTATTTGGAAATCATTAATCCATACAGAAGATGTGATCGTGGTTCTTACTTCCCATACTAGTCATATCTCTATGATGTGAAAAAGGAAAGTGTTATAAAATGCAAGGTTATTTCTATCTCTAAAAGTACTTCTTGCTTTGCTTAACAAGTTCTATTGCCTTTCTCTTTCGAGAAGTTGATTATCATACTCAATTATACTTTCACAGGTGAGTATGTTTCTAAGCATATGTTAAGAAAACTCGATAACATCTCACGACATGGATCAAGTCATTCGATTAACCTTCCACCATACCTTGGGGGTTTAGTGACTCATGAGCAAGGAAATGAAAGATGGATGAACATGATGATAATATTGAATTAGTAAATTATTCAGATACAAATTTAAGTAATATCTTAGTTAACGATGTTCTACAAAACGATAATACAGAGAGAACATAATGGTTGCGAGATTAATGTCAATCTCTTGACAAAATAGATTGATGGTGAAATCTTGCCGGCGTAATGGGACTACTGGAGTTGATTGGTGAACTTTCTTCTCAGGTAAATTCTCCAATGGCATTCTATATAGGGATTTGGAGTTTTGGAATAGAAGGTTCCCTATAAAAGTTAGGCTTTCTGATCTTGCTTGCTATATCTCACTTTGATGTAGGTGAGAATGTCAGCACTGCATCATGGTCAATGATCAGGACATACGGCAGAGTATCTGCTATACGATTTCAAAAATCCCGAGGCATGCGTTGTTCGCATCTTTCCTTGAAGGATTGTCGCATATAAAGATTCCTGTTTTCCTACAAAACATAGACTTTGACAATCTTTTGCCCATGAAATAGGGTCAGCGGGTGTGTTTGCAATATCTTTATAAAATTTTGCCTTTTTTATACCAATTTAGCCATGACCGACACATTTTCTTCCCATCTATTGTCGCATATTCTAAGAATGTGGTACAAATAACTTGTATTTCTACAAGTTATCGGTTCACAGAAATTGAATAAATTAAATAGTAAACTTCAAGAATTAAGATATACAAACTATTCCAAGAAAATTGCCTGGCCTCTAAAAGGCATATTGGAATTACAATGATCAAAGGAAAGAGTCGAGGCTGACTATGACAATGAGCGATCGGCAACTTGGCTTCAATGGCTCCCAAAACTGAACTAAACTCTTAAAATTCACTCTATTCGGAAGTATTTAGCAATAGGAATGCGTTAGAAGGCTGCTTGATTTTCTTGCTTCAAATGCTGAACATCAATGCAATATTTATAAGTTGCATGTAGCATCATGACGCTGGGAAATAGCGTTGCAACACTACGGTGCACATTGGAGAGCGTTGGGCAAGCATTGCAACGATGCATCCAATGCTTGCTTGCTTAGCACATTCAACAATTTTCTGTCAACTGTCTAGCATTGCAACGTTTGGAAGGGGTATTGCAATGTTGAATGTTCTGCCTTACAGCATTGAGGCTCACGTGTTGAGATGTGTTGCAACGTTGGCGATGATTCAATTTCGGAGTGTCACGATGCTTGGGGCAGTGTTGCATTCCCTACACTTGATGCTACTGCATTCCAGCATCGAATGAGCGTTGGACTAAGGCTTGTGAAGAGCGTTGCGACGCTGAGTGTTCTTCCAGAAAGTCGTTACTCGCTGCTTGCTTACTTGATACACGCTGCTCATTTTCTCGGTGCTCAATGCTTGCCTTTTTGGTAGAATTTGACTCGATGGTACTCGATAGCTGACCGTACTCGATGGCAATTTCAACTCCTTTGAAGCTCGAATGCTTAAATTAACTCCTAATTGCTTCAAATTAACCTCGTTCGGCCCTAAATAGCCAATTCTACCTAATGATTGCTCAGTACCTACAAAATAGGGAAATAAACATGTAAAATCCGATAACGAGCTAGAATTAAGCTAGGAATAATAACTCTTTTTGAAAGCTAACAAACACCCCCAGCTTAAGACTCGATCGTCCCGAGCAAGATTATAACACTCAGTCATGGAAATTGATAAAACAATCATTCACTCTATTCATCGAATCCTTTCTCTACTCTCAACAGTCTTAAGGGCCGTATCACATATCAAAATCAAACAATCACTCAATTGAGACTTGTTATAAACAGTTAATTTTTCAATCAAAACAATCACTCAATTTTTCAACCTAGGTTCATTTTACATGGTTCTTATGATTTTTTTTTTTTTTTTTTTTTATAAAAAGCTCAAAATGATGAAAATCACTCCTTTAAAGAATAAACAACCCATTGAATGCGTCATCAAATTGTCATGGAAAGGAAACGACAAATAGAGAAAACAAAAACATTTAAGCATTTATCATGACAGAAATTTTCAGATTTTCACTCAAAATATTTAATCACCGAAGCATGCTTCACCCACCCCCAACTTAAAAGCTATGCATTGTCCTCAATGTATAATCATATTTTAACTAAAGCTAAGGACAAAAAGAAAAGGGGCAAGAGGGAACAGAAAAACACTCCTAGATTTTTTAGCACAAGCATGAATGTTTGAAATCACTACTTCAAGAGCAAGAATTGTGATTCCTAGAAAGAAAAGTAAATGAAGTCAATCTCTCTTTAATTAAAAATGGAAAACAAAAGAAACAAAACAAAACAAAGAAAAGAGAAGAAAGCAAACAAACTCCTGGTTGCCTCCATGTAGCGTAAAATTTAACATCTTTTGCTCGACGCCTAGTGATACGGGCTCAAGAGATAGAAGATGGAGTCAACATGAGTCTTAAGCAAACCACTTTGACTTCTCCTTCATAAAAAATGTTAAGGCGGTGCCTGTTCACTTTGAACTCCTTCCCCATCTCTAGACTCCTAATCTCCACTGCACCACAAGGAAACAAGTTAACAACCTCAAAGGGACCAAGCCATTTAGATTTTAGTTTACTGGGCATAAGTGATAGCCTTGGAATGTAGAGGAACACTTTATGTCCAACTCAAAATTCCTTCCTCAAGAGACCCTTATCATGTAAAATTCCTTCCTCAAGAGACCCTTATCATGTATTGATTTTGACTTTTCCTTGTACATTATTGAGTTCTCATAGGCTTCCAAATGTAGTTCCTCCAATTCATGTAGTTCCAATAATCTCTCCTCACCAGCTTGGGCTAAGTTCATATTACATTGCTTAACAACCCAATTTGCTCTATGTTCAATTTTGATCGGTAGATGACACGCCTTCCCATAGACAAGCTTAAAGGGAGTTGTTCCAATAGGAGTTTTAAATGCAGTTCGGTAGGCCCAAAGAGCATCGTCAAGGTGCGTGCTCCAATCTTTTCTGGATGGATTGACAGTCTTTTCTAGTATACTTTTGACCACACGATTAGAGATTTCAACTTGTCCATTGTTTGAGGGTGGTACGGAGTGGAAACTCGATGATGAACTTCATACTTCCTCGTGAGTGCCTCGATGGTTCGATTGCAAAAATGAGTACCTTGATCACTAATTATAGCTCGAGGTATGCCAAACCTAGAAAAGATGTAGCTCTTAAGAAACCTGAAACCACAGTAGCATTGTTAGTCCTAGTGGAGATTGCCACGACCCACTTCGAGACATAATCAGCTGCTAAAAGAATATATAGGAAGCCATATGAAGAAGGAAAGGGGCCCATGAAATCCATACCCCACACAAATAAATTTCACACACTAAGATAGAATTTAATGATATATCATTTCTTCTAGATAAGGATCCTGATCTCTAACACCTCTGCAAAATAGTTCGCAAACAGAGAATTCCAAATTAACCCACTATAAAAAACTTTTCTAGTAGTTCTCCTAGGACTAAAATGCCCACCATAGGCCATCTCATGACAAAATGCAAGCATAGACTCAAACTTCTCATCTGGGACACACCTTCTAATGATTTTGTCATAACAAATCTTCCAAAGGTATAATGGATCCAAACAAAATACTTTGAATCACTCCTTAATTCTGCCTTCATAGAATTAGGCATCACATAAGGGAACTTACCAGTAACTAGAAAATTTACCATGTCAGTATACCATGGAGTGGGTGTGGCAATCTAGAATAAGAACTCATCTAGAAAATCCTCTCGTACAGGCACAGGGTCCTCTTCTTGTATAATCCTGCTCAAATGGTCAGTTACCAAGTTTTCTGCTTCCTTCATTTCCTTAGTCAAATTGAATTCCTAAAAGAGCAGCATCCAGGTACCTGAGAGCAGAGTGATCAGTAAAGATAGTAATAGGAAAACCAAGAATGTAAGAATGGAATTTATCTAAAGCAAAGACAATAAGCAAAAATTCTTTCTCAGTCGTGGTGTAGTTAACCTGTGTAGGATTTAGGGTCCTTGATGCAAAACATATGACGTGACTCTTCTTATCGACCCTTTGTCCTAGTACCGCTCCCACTCCTAGATTGCTAGCAACACATATGATTTCAAATGGTACATCCGATCTCGGAGGTTACAAAATCAGTGTGGTGATCAGCTTCTCCTTTAAAGTGTCAAAGGCCTCCTGACACTTCTTGTCAAAATCAAATGGGATCCTTTTGAAGCAATGTTGAAAGTGGTAGTGCCAACTTCGAAAAGTCCTTGATAAAATTCCTGTAGAAACCTGCGCTACCAAGAAAAGAATGAATCTCCCTAACATAGGTAGGATAGGGGAGTTAACAATAATATCTACCTTTGTCTACCTAAATTCCTTTTTCAAAAACTAGATGTCCTAGAACAATCCCATGACAAGCCATAAAATGACATTTTCATAATTCAAAACAAGGTTAGCTTCAATGGATCGTCTCAATACTAAGCTAAGATTATGCAAAAATCCTCAAAAGACTCACCATAAACCGTAAAATCATCCATAAACACCTCTATGCATTTTTTTATAAAATTAGAAAATATACTCATCATACACCTTTGGAATGTACCTGGGGTATTGCAAAGCCCAAATGGCATCCTCCTAAAGACATACGTACCATAAGTGCAAGTGAAAGTGGTCTTTTCCTGGTCTTCTTGGGCAATGGGGATTTGGTAGAATCCAAAGAAGCCATCAAGAAAATAGAAAAATGGTTTTCCGGCGAGCCATTCCACCATTTAATCCAGGAAAGGTATAGGGAAATGATCTTTGTTTGTTACCTCATTGAGCTTTCGAAAATCGATGCACATTCTCCAACAATTTTGTACCCACATTGGCACCATCTCACCCTTATCGTTCTCCACAATTTTCATGCCGGTCTTTTTGGGGACAACATGGATAGGACTTACCCATTTGCTACCAAGAACTAGGTAAATGATTCCGACTTCATTAACCTTGATAATTTCTTTGAGAACGACATTTTTCTAGTTGGGGTTGAACCTTCTGAGGTGTTGAACTGTGGGCTTGGCTCCTTCCTCTAGAGTAATCCAATACATGCAAAGCGAAGGGCTTACTCCCTTGAGATCATCTAGAGTCCACCCAACAGCCTCATTGTAAGTTTTCAAAGTTTCAATTAAGGATTCCTTTTGGGCAGGCATCAACTCCCTGGAGATTATGACTGGAAGGGTGTTTCCTTCTCCCAGGTACATATATTTTAGATGGATAGGGAAAGCCTTCAGCTCAATCGTTTGTACCTACAAATCAAGAATATTGAAGTCAGGAGAAGGTTCTTCTAATTTGCTAACATTAACAACAGGAAAAGATAAATCATGTGAATCAGACGAATCCAAATCAATGCAGGGGGCAACCAAAATGCTAGAATTATTATTATCATCATGCAACCTAATCTCATCAATAACATCATGTTAGATTGAGGAATCAAGAAACGGAAGTAAAATAGGATCATTAAGCATTCTAATTCATTAATTTTGGCTTTAAACTAAGCATGCTCATAAACTAAAAACAGAGTTTCAACACTAACCTTTAAAGTACCTTTGATTCACGATCTTCAGCTGCAATCTCCTTGATTTCTGCTCATGAATCGCCACAAGGACTTCCCTACTATCCTCTTGGTGCCTTGGATTGAGTTGTGGGTCTCAAAATAAGTTTGGATTAAGGGAATAAGTAGAGGAGGACAGGTTTATCGGTAGGTTGAAGAACAATAATTCAAACACTATTTCTCAACAAAATTTCAATTGATTCCTCTTTCCTTCCACTCAAAATTCCAACTTTATATTTCATGACTTTAATGAAACTAACAACCATGCATGAATCATAACTTATGCTTGAATTAATTGAGTTCAAGAAGAATGGAAAGTGAGTGAGCTACTGAAAATGAAACTGGAAAAAACCATTTTTCCGTTTCCAATTTTCTTGTTTTAAATTGATTTAAAAAAAATAACATTTGAATTAAAACATGAGATTTTATTAATTTTACAAAACTAATTCAATAATTAATTTTCTAATAAAATTAATTAATTAATTAAACAATTTAATTAGTCTTATTAATTTAATATCAAATATTAAATTAATTTCTCACCAATTCCATTACCATGAATTTAATATTTAAATCATATTTAAATATTAATGATCCTCTAATTTCGATATTAAACGTGTAATTATGTCACATATAATCTTAATTCTAGTTTGAACGTTTCAAATGAACTTATCACGCTACTCTAAGGCTAATCCGTTTGTGAGCTAGTAGGGTGACTTAGTGGACATACAGATCATGGGCTCCAACGATCCGAGATTAATTGGCTAAACTCTTTACATCGAATTAACCCCCATTCGTTAACTATTAGGTCACTCCACTAATGCACGTGGTTACACTTCTCTCACTGTAGATATATTGTGTCCACTCGATATAACCATGATTAGTAAATTAACCTTTCACAGGTTTTTCATAATAACGGTTGGGTCAAAAGGCTGTTTTACCCCCGAGATTACCTCTTGTTTCTTAAGTCTCACTGATCCTCTAATGAACAATTGGTTTGTGATCCAATCATCAAACCAAGCCCCTCTCGGGCTAATGAGAGGGTGAGGCCCCATGTTCAAGACTCGGAGTCAACACTTAAGGGAACAACCTCTCTACTATCCTTGAAAGCGGGTAGAAGTGAATTCCATCTTGCACCCTATGTCCCTAACTATCTACTTGGTCTTGCCTCTGAAATGGGAACTTTATTAAGCCGGCGTTGTTGAGCAAACCCTCACCTATGCAAATCTACGGATAATCCTGAATAAACAGGAGTTCATAGTTAGCTCAGGATTCAGGTTAAGTTACCTAGGTCATCGTTGTGAAATAGTCAGTTTTTAAACAGTAACATTATAAAGTAAGTGTAACTTATTTCTTAGTCCGATCTTATGAAAACTCATTGCGTTGAATGCCCTCACTCCTCATGTCAATACATGAACGAATCAGGATTACTTTTTTTGCAGCATTTTACAACAATCTGTAACAACTACAAAGTGGGTCGCATTTAATAGTGTTATCAGAATAAGGTACCCAACATTATTCATATACTATAGATAATTTTAACTATTTACTTGTATAAAACCTGCATCTTACTTCCTCCTTTTTAATTATGTTTATTGTTTAAGTTAAGAAAATGTTGGGTTAAATATTTAAGTTAGATTGGATTTGTGCTTTTTGAGGTAAAGGATGAGTTTGAAGAAGAAAATGTTTAAGTATGGAAACTTAGCTCTTAGTTAGTTATTAATTTAGCTTTATAAAGAGAATTTCTGGTTAAATGTTGATCGTGTTGAAGGGTGTTTGAGCATCAAATGAGTATAAGGCAAGCATCGAGTAAATGCTGTCGAGCTTCGAGTATAAGTAATTGAGTAAGGGTCAAGCATCAAGTAAATGTTTTCAAGTGTCGAGTATGAGTGATCGAGGAAGGGGTTGAGCGTCGAGGGTAAGTGAGGAAGGGTCTCGCGTCGAGTACGAGCGATCAAGTAGGGAGCATGCATCGAACGAGCTCCCAGCACCAAGTTTTCTCATCGAGTATCGGGTCCTTCCATCGAGTATTTAATAAAGAGTCATAGAATTTTCCATCGAGTAAGGACCTTCCTCCATTGAGTTTTCCATTGAGGATTGAGTTGCTCGAAACACTTAGTTTTAAACTTCTCTTTTAGATACCCGGAAAAATGGCTTAATCTCGGCCCTTAATCTCCACTAGTGGGTGAGGTGGCTTAAGGAGATTTCATGCAAATAGTTGGACAGTAGTATCAAAAGGAAGAGAACTTCGAGGGCTCGTTTTGGACAATTTACTTGAGCAAATCAGACAAACTTGGTACCATTGGAAAGCTCTGAGTCTGGTTTCTGAAAATGAGCCTTTAGAAAGGAGTTCTCACTAGAAAGAGGGCTGGAGAAGGAAGGAAGGGTCAAAGGATCATTTTTGGGTGTTTTCGGGCACTCGACGAAGAAACATAGATCTAGACCGAACCACTTGGATTTTCAAGGCGAAACTTTAAGGTATTTTCGTGAACACCATTTCAAGTAAGTTTATAGATGGAACCACGGCAAAAAAAAAGGCCTATTTTTCGAGTTACATATTTTGGAAATTAAACCTAAAACCTTTGCTCAAGCAGGGAGTTGCGGTTAGGGCTATTGGGAAAGATTTGAAGGCCCAGGTTAGACCACGAAGAGTTTCTCGCTAAAACTTTGAGGTAACATTATTAACAAAATTCTGAACATGTTTGGAGAAGGAACCTTCTTAAAATGATTCTAGGTTTCAAGTTATTTACGTTAGAAGTTGAATATGGAAATATTGGACGAATAGGCAACCCCTTGCTAAGTATGAGCTTGGTTAAAAGAGTAGTCTCAAAAGGGAGGCCAAAATAGCAGCTAAACTCTTATTCTTTTATGTGTAGAAGCTACGTCCATTGAGGAGACCTACAAATCTTAGGAAAAACCAAACACAAAGATCTGTGAGTGACTAAATGTTTTCAAATATGTTCACGAAAAGGAACATGCGTTCCAAATGAATTTAATGCTAACGTTCATGGGTTTTCCAAGAAACTAAAGTTTATACTTATGTTTTAAAGAGTTCATGGCATTTCCTAAGCTTATGTTTTAAAGAGTTCATGGCATTTCCTAAGCATGACTTTTCAAGTTATTTAAATGAGTTTTACTAATCCTAACTTATGTTAAGAATGTATGAAAGAGAATTGCAACTACATGTTTATAATTATTAAGTATGCATGTTGAATGGTAATAATGCTCTTAAGGCGAAAGCTAATTAAGTGCTATGCTTAAAGCTTATGATGCTCGAATGGTGTTTCTAATATACTGGGTACTGAAGGTATAGAAGGTATCAAGGAAGTACCTCAGATGTTGACGGTAGTTAGTATACTCTACGTGCACGTAGGTAGTTCTTCATGAGAGGCCGAAGTATGGGTCTTCTGGCTACAGTATTTATAATGGGATTAAAATATGGGTCTCATGGCCATGAATGGACATTGGGAGCTTGAGCTATGAATGCTCGTTCTCAACTAAGGTTTGATAGTATGGTTGATTATAATGCTATGATTTATGTATGATACTATGCAAGTTGCTTGAGATTATTTTCCAGCATGTTTATTTATTTACATTAATGCATATAAAAGGCTTGAGAAGACATGTATTTCAATGAGTCACTCATTGGGCAACCAGCTCACAGTTTTCAAATGTTTTCCTATTTCCCAGGTAACGATCAGTTACCTCGCGGTT
Source organism: Benincasa hispida (assembly GCF_027475165.1). Classification (NCBI taxonomy): domain Eukaryota; kingdom Viridiplantae; phylum Streptophyta; class Magnoliopsida; order Cucurbitales; family Cucurbitaceae; genus Benincasa; species Benincasa hispida. Next base: position 42,148,377 of record NC_143478.1, read on the forward strand.
GAAACAATTGCAGCTTACCACCCAAAGTTTGGTGTGTTGGGTTTTATCTCTTAAAAACTCACAGGTTGTAAAATGATAAACATTTTCTATAATCAATATATTTATTATTTATTTTATAAATTGTATGAAAGTCTAAATCCAATAAACTAAGACCCATGACTATTGTATGAGTACTTGAACTTTATGTGGAGACATAAGAGTGGATCATGTTCGAGTAAATAGTAAAAATGATCTATGGTAATGGAATAAGGTTGGGTATCTTATTATGGTAACACCATTGGATGTGGCCTACTCTGTAGTTGTTACAAAGAGTTGTAAAGTGCTATATACAATGTGATTCTAATTCGTACATGTTATGACATGAGGAGTGGAGGCATCCTATGCAATGAGTTTGCATAAGATCAGGACCAAGAAATACGTCACTCTTACTTTATAATGTTGATTACTGTTTAAGACTGACTATTTCACCTAGATGACCTAGGTAACTCGATCTTAATCCTGAGCTAACTATGAACTTCTATCTATTCGAGATTGCCCTTAAATTTGCATAAGTGAGGGTTGGCTCAACAACGCCAGCTCAATAAGACTCCCATTTCAGGGGTAAGACCAGATAAATAGTTGGGGACATAGGGTGCAAGACGAAGTTTACGCCTACCCGATTTAGGGATAGGAGAAAGGTTGTTCTCTCAAGTACTGAATCCAGGTCATGAACATAGGGCCCCACCCTCTCACTTGTTGGGGTTTGTACCCTAAAGTCTCGTGTCTAATAGTTTGTAAACAACTTTGTACGAACACTTGTGATGTATAATATAAATGATATTTACTTCACTACTTGACTTTGCACATTTAGATGTTTTTCATTTTACCAAAAACCAAGAAACTTAAAATCTCTAGTTATCTGTATATAACTTAAGCATGTATGTGGTGACATAAAAGTGGATCATGTCTTGAGTGATAACCAAAATGGTCTGTAGTATATGGATATAGGAGGGAAACCTTATCCTTGTAACGCTACGGATGCGGCCCGCTTTGTAGAATGGTCACAAGTGTTGTGACTTGTCACAGATGATCTGATCCTGATCATTCGTGTAGGGGACATGCGAGCGGGGGCATCTTATACAAAGAGTTTGTATAAGACCTGACCACGAAGTGTAAACGTCTCGTTATATAACACCGTTTATAACTGAGACTTCACTTCATTAGGATGACCATAAGTAACATGACCTCAATCCTGAGTGAGTTGGGAACTCTTGCCATTGAGGGCGGTCCTTTGATTTGCATAGGTGCAAGTGGCCAGAATGCAGACTTAAACCTACTATTTTAGAGATTCGTCTTGTTTGGGAGTTGGGAATTCAGCTACACAAGATGGAATTCACTCCTTTCTCGAGGTAAGGACAAGTAGATAGATAACTCCCATAAGGGCTGATTCAAAGGCTTGAACGATGTGGCGCCACACATCTTCTCATGGCCCAAGAGGTGTTTACAAATAGTAGGATTATGTTGTATTGTTCATTAGAAGGATTAGTGGTACTTAAGAAGGAAGACGTAATGACAGGGGCAAAACGGTAAATTGGTCTGCTGTAATTACAACCATCTGTGTAGGGTCATCGTACTGATGATTGGTTATATCCAATAGACATAGAAATATATCTATGGCAAGAAGAGTTCAATTGTCGGTCTTTAATGAAATGCCTGGCAGTTAATAGATGATGGATATCGTGACTAAAGAGTTTAGTCAATTATTCACGTACCGTTGGAGCTTCGAGCCATAGGTCCATAAGGTCCCCTTGGTAGCTTGGATACAAGTTGAAAGTCCGTTTTTGGGTCAATTTGAAATATTCAAATTGACAAGAGGGAGTTTGATTATATATGAGATAATTGAACGAGTTAATTAAATATGATATTATTAACTTTATGTATGAGATACATTAATTTGGAGAGGATATAAATATGATTTATATCTAGTAGAGGAAAAAAATATCATAATTAATATTTGATATTAATTTATAAATTATGAATGTGATAAGATCACATTAATTGAACGGTTATAAAGGAAATTGGAAGACGCCTCTTCATTTAAAATAACGGATGAGTGCATTATAAATAGCAGACGGTATGTTGATCTCTGTGTGCGCGGGTATTGTGAAAAAGATAGTATCATCATTTAGAAAATCAGTGCCTATACGATAGGGACTGCACGATCGCTTACATATACGATATTGTTAAGCGATCACATACCAATTACACCGTCGCGCGCTATTATGTAAACGATCTTTACCTTTTTAATAAGCGATCATTTAGCTCTCGGTATTTACTAAACGATCATATAGACGATCGCTTAGTTTTTCCTACGCGATCGTTTTGGACGATCGTTCACCCTTTTCCTACACGATCGTATAGATGACCGTTTACCCTTTTCCTACACGATCGTACACTTTACCTAAACGATCAAGCATATTGTCTATGAAATAGATGACCACATCTCCCACTTGCTTGATCATTGTGTACGGTCGCTCTTCTTTCTCCCCTCTACTAAATCCGAACAAAGCCCACACTTTGGATTCTCACTCCAAGAATACTGAGGGTTCTAAGTGGTGTTGTCTTCTCCATTTTCTTCTGTCCGAGTGGTGACTGTTCGAGGTAGATGGTTGGGATTCAGACTCATTGTGAAGAAGAAGTCTTCATCTGGTATGATTTCTTGATCCCTTTTGTATTATGAAAGTATGTTTGAATGTATATGCGGTAATTCTGTCACAATCAATTGGAAAGATCCGCTTCCGCTTGTAGGTACTCTTGAATAAGAGTTCCTTCACACTGTGTTGAGAGAGTTTGGTTTAGTGATTGGATAAAAGACCTGTTCATTAGAGGATCAGTAGAGACTTGAGGAATAAGATGTAATCTTGGGTGTAAAACAGATATTTGACCCAGCCGTTATTACGGATAACCTGTGAAGGGTCGACTTGCTGATCATGGTTAAATCATGTGAATATAATATATCTACAATGAGGGGAGTGCAACTATGGGCTTTAGTGGAGTGACCCATTAGTTAATGAATGAGGATTAATATGGTCTAATGAGTTTAGTCAATTAATCTCGGATCGTTTTGCTAGATAACTTCTATACCCAAGTATAAATATACCCAAAATAGAACACTTTAGTGGAAATTTAATAACTTCTATATGATAGAGTTATTAGAAAACTTCAGTGGGAGATTAATAACATATATGATACTTTATTTTTAGCTCTCACGTCTCTAAGAGTTCACAATCCAGATTTAAGTGGTACTTCATGTCACCCTGGGAGTGACCTCCCTTTGGAAAGTATTTTTTTTAGTTTAAATCTAGATTTCGTGAATAAGAGGAAGTTGTTCAAACATAAATCAATTATACGATAAATAGATTTCAACTGCTATGTCTCCACATAGTTTACACCGTGAGATTCATATGATGCTGAGTGACCTCCCTTCGAAGAGTGTTTTGTATGAGTCAATATCAAGGTAAACAAAGGAAGTAGTTCATAGTAAGTAGGTGAAAGATATGTGTCAATAAATCCTACGATCTCCTCCATTAGTCTAAACTGTGAGATTCCTATGTTGCGCCTGCTTGTTAGCTTTAAGCGGCCCTTTGCTAGTTGTTTAGCGACGGCTATCCCTACGGAGGGTTGTAACATAGGATTCATAACAACCTAGGCTTCAGTAAAATGAATAGGGTTTTATAGTTCCGTCTTGGATATTGTCTTCTATTTCGGAGGCAAGTTCACACCGTTCTATAAGATCTGAAAATGGTGGGTCACACTTACAAGAATTACTAAGTTGTTAGTGAAGACCTTGACCAAAAATGATAACTAAACGACTATTGGAATAAGAGTTATTTCGGAGACAATAGGAATAAGAGTTATTCTGGGGATACTGTTTGGTCAAAATTGTTTGCTCCAGTGAAGGAGTATCTGACTACCCCATGGTAGCACATATTCTGACTCACTAAAGTATCGTTGCAAATAAATAATGGTTATGGGTACATTATTACCTTTTTGCTAAAACTTGGCTTTGGATTTAGTTATAATTTGCTAATTAGAATTTGTTTGACTTTTATCAGCATGTCGAATTTTTTTGTAATACTCGCTTTCGATGTACATAACAGTAAAATCAAATCAACAAACAAATTACTAGCAATTGATTACACCAAAAGAGTTTTAACAAGGTATTGTCCTCTATCTTCAAACCCATATGAAATCATGAATTATGTAGATGAGAAGGCAGAATTCGAACAACAAGATAAATATGATTTACTTGTTATTGAAGCATGTTTAGTGGAAAACGATAAAATCCGAATAATTGATTCGGGTGTTGCTAATCATGTATGTACTATCTCACAGGAAACAAGTTATTGGAGAAAGTTGACAGAAGGTGAAACAATCTCTAAGGTAGGGACCAGGGAGATTGTTTCAGCCAAAGCAATGAGAGATATGAAATTATTTTTAGGAGATAAGTACATTTATATGAAAAATGTATATTATATTCCTTCTATGAAAAGGAATTTAATTTCTGTCTCTTGTTGCTAGAACAAAATTATAAAGTTTATTTCGAAAATGATGAAGTATTCACCAATATGGGAAATAAACCAATTTTCTCGGCAAAATTAGAAAATAACGTATACATGTTAAAACCAACTGAGAACAAAGTTGTTTTGAACATAAAGATGTTTAAAACTGCTGGGATTCATAAGAAGAGGAAGATTTCTCCAAATGCCTATCTTTGGCACCTGAGATTGGGTCACATAAATCTCAACAGGATTGAGAGATTGGTTAAGAACGGTCTTCTAAATAAGTTGGAAGACAGTTCATTACCACCTTGTGAGTCCTTTCTCGAGGGTAAAATGACAAAAAGATATTTCTCTAGAAAAGGTCTTAGAACCAAAGAACCCCTAGAGTTGATTCACTCAGACCTTTGTGGGCCTCTAAATGTTAGAGCAAGAGGAGGGTATGAATATTTCATCAGTTTTACAGATGATTATTCCAAGTATGGGCATGTTTATCTAATCCACCAAAAGTCTGAAACTTTTGAAAAGTTCAAAGACTATAAGGCTGAGGTTGAGAACCAATTAGGTAAAAAGATTAAAAAACTTCGATCGGATCGAGGTGGTAAATATATGGACAAGAATTCCATAACTATTTGATAGAATATGGAATCCAGTCTCAACTCACAGCCTCTGACACACCTCAGTAGAATGGTGTGGCAGAGAGGAGAAACATAACCTTGTTGGACATGGTTCATTCCATGCTGAGTTAAGCTCAGTTACCAAATTCTTTTTGGCGACACGCAGTTGGAACTGCGGTGTATATTTTGAACATAGTTCCCTCGAAAAGTATTTCTGAAACGCCTTACGAGCTCTGAATGGGACGTAAAGAAAATTTACGTCACTTCAGGATTTAGGGTTGTCCAGCACATGTGTTGGTGCAAAATCCTCAAAAGTTGGAACACCGTTCAAAAGTATGCTTATTTGTAGGCTACCTAAAAGAAACAAAAGGTGGATTCTTTTATGATCCTCAAGAAGACAAAGTATTTGTATCAACAAATGAAACCTTCCTAGAGGAAGACTATATAAAGAATCATCAACCTCGCAATAATCTAGTAATAGAAGAAACGTCCAAAGAAACAACAAATGTATCAACAAGAGTTGTTGATCGAGCAGGTCCTTCAACAAGAGTTGTTGATAGAGAAAGTCCATCAACAAGAGTTGTTGATGAAGCTAATACTCCACATCATTCTCAAGAGTTGAGAATGCCTCGTCGTAGTGAGAGGGTTGTGCAACAGCCTGACCGGTACATGGGTTTAACTGAAACTCAACTCATCATACCAGATGATGGTTTAGAGGATCCATTGTCTTTTAATCAAGCAATGAACGATGTGAACAAAGACCAATGGATTAAAGCCATGGACCTTGAAATGGAATCTATGTATTTCAATTCTGTCTGGATCTTGTAGATCAACCAGAAGGGGTAAAACCCATTAGTTGCAAATGGATCTACAAGAGAAAACGAGACCAAGCTGGTAAGGTACAAACCTACAAAGCTAGACTTGTGGTAAAAGGGTTTACCCAAAGAGAGGGGTTAGATTTTGAAGAAATCTTCTCTCCAGTTGCCATGATAAAGTCTATTAGAATACTCTTATCCATATCCACATTTTATGATTATGAAATATAGAAAATGGATGTCAAGACAGCTTGATTTACCCAAAGAGAGGGGTTAGATTTTGAAGAAATCTTCTCTCCAGTTGCCATGATAAAGTCTATTAGAATACTCTTATCCATATCCACATTTTATGATTATGAAATATAGAAAATGGATGTCAAGACAGCTTTTCTGAATGGCAATCTTGAAGAGAGTATCTATATGTCTCAATCAAAAGGGTTCATATAGTAGGGTCAAGAGCAAAAGATTTGCAAGCTTAATCGATTCATTTATGGATTAAAACAAGCTTTTAGATCCTGGAATATTAGATTTGACACTGCGATCAAATTTTATGGCTTTGAAAAAAATGTTGATGAACCCTGTGTATACAAGAAAATCGTCAACAAAACTGTCGCTTTTCTGGTGTTGTATGTTGAATGATATTCTACTCATTGGGAATGAGGGAGAATATCTAGCTGACGTTAAGAGATGGTTGGTTTCACAATTCCAAATGAAAGATGTGGGAGAAGCACAGTATGTTCTTGGAATCCAAATAGTTCAAAATCGCAAGAACAGAACATTGGCATTATCTCAAGCATCTTATATAGATAAGATGTTGTCTAGGTATAAAATGCAAAATTCCAAGAAAGAATTTTTACCTTTCAAGCATGGAATTCACCTGTCCAAGGAATAGAGTCCTAAGATACCTCAAGAGGTTGAGGAGATGAATCGAATTTCATATGCATCTGCAGTTGGGAGTTTGATATATGCAATGTTGTGTACTCGTCTCGATATATGCTATGTCGTAGGAATTTTCAGCAGATTTCAGTCTAATCCTGGTCATAATCATTGGACTGCTGTTAAAAACATTCTCAAGTATCTTCGAAGAATGAGAGATTATATGCTCGTGTATAGTGCTAAGGATCTGATCCTTACTGGATACACTGATTCTGACTTTTAGATCGATATTGATTCAAGGAAATCAACTTTAGGGTCAGTATTTACTCTAAACGAAGGAGCACTGGTATGGAGGAGCATCAACAGAGTTGTATTACAGACTCCACAATGGAAGTTGAGTATGTTGCTGCAAGTGAAGCAGCAAAAGAAGCAGTATGAATCATAAAGTTCCTGACAGATCTGGAAGTAGTTCGTAATATGCATCTGCCTGTCACTCTTTATTGTGACAACAGTGGAGCAATTGACTAAGGTAACACGATCTTACTTTATAACGTTGTTTACTATTTAAGACTAACTATTTCACCTAGATGACTAAGGTAACTCGATCTTAATCTTATGTTAACTATGAACTCTTGTCTATTCGGGATTTCCCTTAGATTTTCATAGGTGACGGTTGGCTTAACAACGCCGGCTCAATAAGACTCCCATTTAAAGGGTAAGACAGGATAGATAGCTGGGACATAGGATGCAAGACGGAGTTCATGCCTACCATATTTAGGGATAGGAGAAAGGTTGTTCTCTCAAGTACTGAATCTAGGTTTTGAACATGGGGCCCCACCCTCTCACTGGATTGAGAGAGTTTGGTTTAGTGATTGGATCACAAACCAGTTGTTCATTAAAAAATCAGTAGGGACTTAAGGAATAAGATGTAATATCGGGGGTAAAACAGATATTTGACCCAGCCGTTATTACGAACAACCTGTGAATGGTCGACTTGCTTATTATGGTTAAATCATGTGGACATAATATATCTACAGTGAGGGGAGTGCAACTATGAGATTTAGTGGAGTGGCCCATTAGTTAACGAATGGGGATTAATCTGATCTAATGACTTTAGCCAATTAATCTTGGATCATTGAAGCCCATGATTTGTAGGGTCGCGAGGTCCCCCTACTAGCTCATAAAGGACTAGCTCTAGAATAGCGTGATAAGTTAATTTGAAACGTTCAAATTAGAATTCAAGGAAATTAGTAATTATATGAGATATAATTGCACGTTTAATTTGATAATTAAATAGAATATGAGAATTTATATATTTAAATATGATTTAAATATATAAAGATGGATATATGTTAAAATTAATTTGATATTTGATATTAAATTAATTAATTTTTATTTAATAATTAATTTATGAAATTAATTAATTTTTCAATTTTAAAAATCAAAATGAATTTTAAAATCAAAATTTGATTTTTGAGATAAAATTGAAAAAGAGAAAAACAAAACACAAAGTGGAAAAAGTGGTTTTTCCATTATCCATCTTTCAACTTGCTCACTCAAATGGCATCTTTCTAGCCTTGTCTTCTCCAAGCATGAGTTGCAACTCATGCAACTCTCTCCTTTGCATGTTGATCTGCAATGTAGCGAAGAGATTGGAGTGAAATTCGGGCATGCAATCTATAGAGAATTTTAGAAAAAATTTTGTTTGAAGAAAAGGTTCATCATCAAGATTGCTTCTATGAGCTTTTCTTCTTCATCCCTGGATTCAAGCTTGTTTTAAGTCTCACAACTCAATCTAGAGCACCAAGAGAATAGTGGGGAAGATCTTAAGGTGGTCTGCAATAAGATTCAGAGAAGATATCAACTGGAGAAGGAGCTTTGAAGAAGTTCTACAAGAGGTATGTTTTGAAACTCGTTTTCTGTAAGAGCATGCTTTATATTTTGCCAAAATTAGTGAATTTGAGTGCTTAGATGATCCTTGTACTTCCGCTATTGCTGATACATTCCTACATGGTGACCTAGGAAGAAGCTTAGGTTAAGCTTGTTTTGATGTACCATATTTGGAAAGGAGTCGGAGATTTGTGAAACTTATTTTTTTTTGGGACCCATGTTTATCCTTATCATTTTATTTCATTAGACATATGTTTATTTTTGGAACTGTTATTAAGTCTTGCACTGTTTAACTTCATGGTTATGTTTTTTCCAAGTCGTTTTGCATATTGAGGTTTTAAGTAGGTTTATTTAAGTTAGGCCGTAAGTGTTGGCAAGTAGATTGGTAACTACTACCATCATATCCTCTTTCAATTTTAGAGGGTAAATCGGGAGGGGTGTGTGACAACTTGAACTTGATTCACTTTTATATCTCCACATAAAGTTCAAGTAATCATATTATAGCCATGGATATTAATTTATTGGATTTGGACTTTATAAGTGCAATTTATAGATTGAATAACAACTTTGTCGAATAACATCTTTATTAATAATAGAATATATAACTTTACAAACTGTGAGTTTTAAGACATACAACAACACATCATGCGCCTCAATCAAACATAAGGACAGATATTCCTCAGGAAATTTCATGGCATCATATATATTAAAAGAAATAACTTTCCCATCAGATTTTATAGAAAGACAACCCTTATCAACATCAATTTTTGTCTTAGCAGTTTTCATGAAGGGTCTACCTAATAGAATTGTAGAAGAAGAAGGTGTAGAAATTTCATCCATTTTTAGTATATAGAAATCGACTGGGAAAATCAAGTCCTTAACTTGCAACAGTACATCCTCAACAATCCCTAAGGGTTGGATGTAAGATCTATCAGCTAGTTGGATGCATACAACAGTTTTTTGCAAATCATTCAATTTCAAATCCTCATAAACATGATAGGGCTTGACATTAATAGAGGCTCCTAAATCAAACGTGGCATGACAGATGACTCTATTACCAATTATGCAGGACAAAGTGAAAATACCAAGGTCTCGACATTTTTCAGGAATATTATGTTTCAGGAGAGCCGATATATTCTCACTTACCACTACCTTTTCTCTGTCCTTACCTGTCCTCTTTTTAGTGCACAACTTCTTTAGGAATTTAGCATACCTAGGGATCTGCTGGATTGCATTCAAGAAAGGAATGTTTATCTGAACCTTTTTTAACATCTCGATCAACTTCTCATTCCTCTGTTCTTGTTTTGGTCTTGCTAGCCTACTAGGAAACAGAGCTTTAGGAATATAAGGTTCAATAGAAGGTAAAGAAGGAGTACTTACCTTGGGAGTAGATGGTGGTGCTTCAGATTTATCCTCATTGTTCTCAGCTTCTTCGTTGGGCTTATCAAGTGGAGACTGGTTGTCTGATGGAAGCTCCTTACCACTTCTCATGTGATGGCACTAACGTTGGCATGTTCCGGTTGTGAAGGTAACTTTCTTGAGCCCTTGTTTTCTATTCGACTTACTGCAGCAGTTAACTGTGTGACTTGAGTCCCTAGATTAGCCATGCTTGCCTTGGTTTTTTGCTGATTGGCCTTTGTATCCTTTGATAGCTGGATGGAGTTTTTTTGCAACTGCTGAATTTCCTGTTGAAATTTAAGGAAATTATCAGCCAAAGTCTTAACAATGTCTTCTAAAAACATACCTGAGGAAGATGACGGAGGTTGGTTGGAATGATTAGAACTGTCATGCCCTTATCCTTGGCTTCGACCTCCCTATTTTAGATTAGGGTGATCACGCCATCCTGGATTGTATACCAGGCCATGTGGGTCGTACTTCCTCTGGTAAATTCCAACTACGTTGACTTGTGCTTGGGGACATGCTTCCGAGGCGTGTCTTGGTACTTCGAAGGATCCACGAGCCTTGACTTGAGCAACTTCTCCTTGGGCCAACTATGTCACAAGAGAAGTTAAGTTAGAAAGTTGAGCTTTTAACTCTTTAACCTCAAACTTACCAGTTAAATCAGATTCTGTGGCCCTAGTGCCAAAATTCTGGTTATTCTTAGCCATGTACGATATCAATTCCTAGGCCTCCCTGGGTGTCTTGTCAGCAAGAACGCCTCCAGCTGCTGAGTCGATTGAGTTCCTATCATTGGTAAGCAAGCCACTATAGAAGTATTGAATAAGTAATTGGTCAGAAATCTTGTGATAGGGGAAACTAGCACATGATCGTTTATAACGCTCCCAATACTTAGATAAAGATTCACCCACAAACTATTAAGTGTCATAAATGTCTTTTTTTTATGGAATGGGCTCTAGAAGTCGAGAAAATTTTTTCAAGAAATTTCTTTTTCAGTTCATTCCAAGTAGTAATTGACCCTGGAGCCAAGTAGTACAACCAATCCTTGGGGTTATCCCATAGTGAAAAAGGAAATGCCCTAAGGTTTAGTTGTTCTTCTGTGACTCCATGGGGTCTCATACTTACGCAAACCATATGGAAGTCCTTGATGTATTTATAGGGGTTATCCTTTGCATGCCCTCTGAAGGTTGGTAGTAGATTGATTAGCCCTAGTTTGAGTTTGAATGGCACCGTGGTAGGTGGAAATACGATGCACAGGGGCTGCTAGCCCATGTTAGGTTCTGCCAACTCTCTTTAGGTTTTCTCACAAACCGCCTCTCCCATTGTTGTGTTGTCAGCAACTCCTGGATGTTATTATTCTGGAATCTCTTATTTGCATCTCCTTTAGATTCTCTTCTCCTTCTGGTCAATATCTGCAAGGAAACAATCTGCACTCCCAGAGGAGTGGGTCATAAACTAAATGGAACTAAACACCCTCTTTTTATTTTATTTTATTTTTTTTAATTAAAAGGAATCCAAAAATTTTTCTAGGCGAATTGCCAAGTCTCCATGGCAACGATGCCAATTTTGTTTGGACTCCGAGACTAGCGTGTCGTATATACTCTTGGCTTGAGCAACGATAATTTATTTTCACCGATCCAAGACTTATACTACAAACTTAGCAAAGTGCTAAGATCGGGGTCGAATCCACAGGGAGACGATTGAATTAACTTAGACCAATTTAGGAATTCCAAATAAAGGGGTTTTTTATGATTCTTGATTTTGTTTATGAGAATATTTTAAAAACCAAACATGGAAAAATAAATAAGAGCTAGCACAGAAAAGGGGATTGAATCAAATTCATGGAAAATCTTGGGATTGATTTGTATACTTTTTATTTTCTATCATTAGATACTAGTTAATTTCTTCCATTATGTGAACCCCTCAACCTATTAGAAATTCTAGTAGCCAATTAGTCCATTTTGATTAAAAAAAAAATTAAATAAGCTCTAATTTAGTTTAAAACTTTTCCTTCTCAGCGACATACAAGTTAAAACTGAAAAAGCATTAAGGGTTCAATTGTCGAGACACACTACAAGTCGGACAGCCACATCTTATAGCATGCTTTATTTGGGAAGGATATACTAGAGCATACATGGATTTGGCCAAAAAAAGTCTAGACCCTAAACATGCGATCCTAATACGTACAACTTAATCAATCAATTATGCACATGCTAGAATGATTTTGCATACAAGAAATACAATAAATTAGTTTGTCAGAAAAATTCATCGAAATTCTATTATTAATAAATCAAATCCACCCAAAGGGTTCACAACAATTGAATAAATTAAATAGTAAACTTCAAGAATTAAGACATACAAACTATCCCAATAAAATTACCTAGCCTCTAAAAGGCATATTGGAATTACAATGATCAAAGGAAAGAGTCGAGGCTGACTATGACGATAATCTGTTAGAAACTTGGCTTCAATTGCTCCTAAAAATGAACTAAACTCTTAGAATTCACTCTATTCGGAAGTATTTAGCAACAGGAATCCATTAGAAGGCTGCTTGATTTTCCTGCTTCGAATGTTGAACACCAACACAATATTTATAAGTTGCAGGCAGTGTCGCGACATTGGGAAATAGCGTTGCAATGCTGCGGTGCGCATTGGAAAGTGTTGCAATGATGCATCCAACGCTTGCTTGTGCCACACATTAAAAAAAATTCCATCAATCGTCGCAGCATTGCAACACTTGGAAGGGGCATTGCAACGCTGAGTGTTTTGCCTTACAGCATCGAGGCTCGAGCGTTGAGATGCATTGCAACGCTAGCGATGATTAAATTTCGGAGCGCCACGACGCTTGGTGCAGCATTGCAACGCTGTCCTACACTTAATGCTACTGCCTTCCAGCGTCGAATGAGCATTGGACTAAGGCTTGTGAAAAGCGTTGCGACACTGAGTGTTCTACCAGAAACTCGTTACTCGCTGCTTCCTTACCTGATACTCGCTGCTCGTTTTCTCGATACTTAATTCTTGTTTTCTTGGTAGAATTTGACTCAATGGTACTCGACGACTGACCGTACTCGATGGCAATTTGGAAATCTCAACTCCTTTGAAGCCCGAATGCTTAAATCAACTCCTAATTGCTTCAAATTAACCTCGTTCAACCCTAAATCTCCAATTCTACCTCATGATTGCTCAGTACCTACAAAATAGGAAAATAAATATGTAAAATCTGATAACGAGCCAAAATTAAGCTAGGAATAATAGCTCTTTTATAGAGCTAATAGTGATTTATTTAAGTAAGGTCCTAGATTCCTAATTTAGTATGAACTTAATGAGTAGGAGCCCATTTCTAGTCAATTAAGGTTTAATGGAAATCTTAATTGAACTAGTATATAAAGATACCTTAGGGCTATGGTCCCAATATACCAAAACAATATGCACTTAGTCTCTTTATAATCTCATCTAAGGAGAGATCCCACCTAGGACATATGGAGTTTTGGTTGAGAATAACAATAGCCACCTTTTAGTTACCATCAATCTAGAAATTGAATTTGATATGTTATTTATTCTTGAGAATTTAGCATGAATGATCCTAAGGATACATACTTTTAATATAGATTCTAAGGAATTTTATCTAACAAACAATGCACAAAAAGATTAAAAAAAAAAACCCAAATATATTTATAAGTTCAACGAGTCAAGAAGATAATGGAGTGAAGCTGACACAAGAAAAGTTGTATAGTTTGGAAGATGGCATGAATGACAAAAAAAAAAAGTTGAAGGACAGAAGGTTGTCGAGGCATCCAATCAATCAAATAACATTTATAATCTACGATCTAGAACTTCAACAAACTAGTAGTCTTAGTAGCAAGACTGGGTCGAACCACAAGGAACCTAAAGTAAACTCTCTTTAAGCTAAATTAACCTTAGGAAGGTGATAACTTGAAGAAATACAAGTTATTTATACTACCTTATCTAGATATTGCGGCCAAAAGATAGTAAATATGCGTAAATTGTATGAAAATTAGTTCAGAAATACAATAATTATAAATTATCGCAATTACACCCATTAACATCTTTAAGATGGAAGAAAAGGAGATTTTACTCTGTTTTGCAGAAAAACCAAGTCACCGCTTGCACTCAAGGCTCAAGAAGAACTAAACAACGAATCTCTGTCACATTGCGCCCATCAATCAACAATGAAGAGATGATTAATGCAATGACGGCGCAATGCATCAGTCGATTTAGAGCTGACTTTCAATTGCATGCGATAATAAAAACAACACCGCATGTGAATATACGATCGAAAGATATAGCTGAGCAACACAAAAGCGAAGGATTGATACACGTGTACAACTAACGGTTGTGTAAAATTGACGGTCTGATTGCATAACAGAAGGATTAATATCCCTCCATCTTCAAAATTTCCATAACAACAAGTGGGGACCACAAGGCCGGAGTCAAAGATCCTCACATATAAATACCCCATAGATTTCTAAGAAAACTTATGCTACTGGATACGGGGCTAATTACTGCTAAAGTGTTGAGAGAAAAGGCTGAGCTGAGTGCTTAACTTAAGAAATAAAGGAAGAAGATGATACAAGGCCGAGAGGTGAGTCTCAGTTCTATTCTACCAAATACCCGCCAAGAAGCTCTGTGTTGAGAACCCTGCTACCGGTTGAGCAAGCCTAAGAGGGAAGCTCATCCATCCATTTGATCCATCAAATCCGGCAAGCAGATCTCCACTCTAATCGGTGCCAAGATGTTGGCGCTTGTTTGTATCTATTCTATCTCTTTTCATCATTGTATTTCACTTTCTTTATCATTTCATTCACAAGCCATGTATCAAACGCTTAATAGATATATTAAATTTTTTGATTGCTTTCATATTCCATTTTCTGTCTACTACCGTTCCTCCGTTAATCACTTTCTCCATGATGTCTTCTTAATTCCCCTAGTAGTTAATATGAATTAAACGAGTACTTAACTTGTGTTAAAGAGATAAATGTGTTTAGCTAAAGCATGCTAGATGGCATCTTCACCTGTGAGAGCAGAAGTGAAGATGCCATTCTGATCTAACGAGAGAAGGTTAAAAGAATGCGTTAACTAAAGTGAGTAGTACTTCCAGACATGGAAACAACCTTGCGTTCATTATGTTAGTCTCTGATTCACCACAGACATCTGGGAGCGTGGTCGATCATTGAGAGGTGTAGACCAAGAGAAAAGCGGAACTGTACTTATAACTTCGACGCAATTAAGAACTTACGCTGTTTATATTAGTTATCTTTCTCTTTCTGTTTGTACATATGACTTGCCGCCGCATTTCATGTTCTTTGTATAACCTTCATAGCCAGCCTGGACCCCAGCATCTTGTATCATGAAGCTTGTATCTTGTATCATCTAGCTTAGGTTTGCAGTCCTTATTTTATTATTGCATATTACTGCTTTCCTTTACTTTATCGCAACTTTTATATACTTGTATAAAACACTTTTTAAAGATTGAAAAACTTGATCGCATATACCACGAGCATACCGCAATAACCTCAAACAGTCCCTGTATTCGACCTCGGATCACACCGAGAAACTTGCGATGGAATTACACTTGGTTCCAACGTAAGGAACCTTGTGACAACGCAAGGCATACTGCAAGAGCATTCATAATTAACGCATATTTAGAAGTAGTATCGCATATTTGTATCAGCGCATTGTTTAAGATCAATTTCTGCATTAACAAGTTTATGGCCCTGTTGTCGGGGATTGGTTAACGGTTTATTGTTTGAGTGTGTTTTTGGTATTTTGCAGGATAGATCTCATTGTACTGGCTGTTCAACGCAGAGAGCAGCCTGACGGTTTATGAGTCCTGGTGTTGAACTAGAATTCGAAGCTGACCCTGAGATCAATCATACTTTTTGCGCAAGGGCACGTCAGAACCGAATTAGGCAAAAGAAGGCAGCAAGCATGGCGGACAATAATGATAATGTGGTACCGGTAAAGAATCAAGGAGTTGTTCAGCTAGCGCAGGATCCTGTTTTCCTGGCAGCTGACCGAAACATTCCAATGAGGAATTATGCGGCACCCAATTTGTATGATTTTTCGCCTGGAATCTCGAGGCCTATTGTGGAGGAGAACGCGCGGTTTGAGATTAAGCCAGTCATGCTGCAAATGATTCAAAATGCTGGGCAGTTCGGGGGTTTGCAAGTGAAGACCTACACGCCCATTTGACCAGCTTTGTCGAAATGTGCGGAAATTTTTCCTTACCTGGAGTAACCCTAGAGAGTATAAGACTGTATCTGTTCTCTTACACCTTGAGGGACGATGCTAAGAGGTGGGCTCACTCACTGGAGCCAAATGAGATCATTTCATAGTACCAACTGGTGGAACGGTTCATGAAGAAGTTCTTCCCACCTGCCATCAACGCAAGGTGGCGAAAGAATGTGCTGAACTTCGAGCAGATGGAGAATGAAACCCTAAGCACTGCTTGGGTGCGATTTAGAAGATTGGTGAACAACTGCCCGCATATCGGGATCCCCAATTGCGTCTTGATGGAAACTTTTTATAACGGCCTGAACCGAGCAATGCAGGTTGTTGCTGACGCCTCCGCGGTAGGAGGTTTTATGGACAAAACATACATAGAGGCTAAAGTCATCCTCGACCGCTCGCGGAATATGGATGATTGGATTGACAATGGATATGGAGGTCGAGGCACCGAGAGAAGGAAAAATGAAACAGTCATTGTCTCTGTGGAGACAATGACCACGTTAGCCGCTCAGATGGCCGCGGTGACCTTGATCCTTCAGTCAATGGCAATTAAACAAGGAGCCATTGCTTAACAATAAGCGCAACCTACTGCACCGGCTCAAGTGGCCGCAATTAGTTGCGTTAATTGTGGAGGGGCTAACGGAGCTGACATGTGCTCATTGACTCTTCAGCAAGTATATGCCATCTAGAACAACCCCTTCAGCAACACCTATAATCCAAGCTGGAGGAGCCATCCTAACTTCGGGTGGGGAGGCAATCCCAACCAAGGAGGGCCAGTTAACCATCAAGGGGGCAGTAGAGGGAACCTTCCTTTTCACCACAATTAAGGGCAACCAAGGCAACCTCACAATCAACAGTCATCATCATCAAACACCTCAGGAAGCTCATTGGAGACACTGCTGAAGTAATACATGGATAAAAACGATGTAGTGATGCAAGCACAAGCATCTTCGATAAGAAGTCTGGAGATCCAAGTGAGCCAACTGGCCTCTGAGCTAAGAAGTCGAATATTGGGAACGTTGCCCAGTAATTCAAAAGCCCCGAGATCTATAGGAAAGGAGCAATGTCCTTAGGACATTGGGCAAGCAAGTCTGATCGCCTACAGAGATGTGGATTGCGATCACTCATGACGATGCAATTTTCGGTCCATATCTCAATACTATGTTTAATGCTTTCTTAAATTTCTATCCATTTGAATTCTGAATTTTGTCTTTGATTTTGCATTTATTTCATTCTTGACTTTATGAATTTATATCCTCATTTACTTCTTTGTTTTTAATTCTGTCTCGTCTTTAATTCTTTGAGTTTTATATAATTAATGCGTTGAGCTTTAATGGTGAATGATTGAGCACTAAAGAAAATTTATTGCCAGAAGTCATAACAACTTGCGTTGATGAATAATAATAATAATAATAATAAAACAGTTAACAACAGGTATGCAAGGCGATAATGTCCGCATAGCAAGCTAATATGAGATGCTTTGCATTCACCTGACTCAACTGTATTAAGTTGAGGGTGTGTTGCGCTCGTATATGTTCTTTGCCCGTCCTTAGCTAAATGCACTATGTTAAGATATCCTCCAGAAATGCGTTTGGTTAAGGGGTGTATTGCAGGGATATATGCATTGTTGCCCGTCCTTAGCGAAAATATATTTGCGTTGGTGAGCACAATGCGTTAATCTTTATCTTGCATCCAAAATATTAAAGAAAATTCTTTTTGTAATTTGGGTGAAGTCCAATCGTTTCGTATCCCAAAGTAATGATGATTGGCAGACGAAAGGACATTTCTTTTCTAAAATTCCATAAATGAGGGAATTCAATCGACGTGCCTTTTGAGCCACTCGAGGCCTGTCGCCGCAAAAATCGCATTGGGCCCACCACGGCCCAATCTATAAATAGAATCCCTTCCCTTATTGTGAAACTTTACCTTATTTTGAAAATCAGAAACCCTAGCGCCTTTGCATCCAAACCTTTCTTCTTCCCTAGCATTCCAGCGTTTCATCAGTCATCCTAAGTTCGTGTCCATGGTTGACCAAACTCCCAACCAATCTGCTTCACCATCCACCACTGACCAAGTAGCCATGCGAGAGGCAGCATTTTTGGCTGCCAGTCATAGACTCGCCGTCCAAGCCCACACTGTTCCCAGACTTTCCAGGAGAGCCTGAAGAAACCCTCTGGCCGTTAGGCCTCCTCTGTTCAGAAGAGAAGGAAGCACTGAGAGCATTCCTGTTCCAACACCTGCCGTCTTGACTGGGAGTGAAAGGAAGAGACGTGACGATACGGAGGTGTTTGGCAATATTCTGAATACCTTGGAGCTAGGAGGTGGACTGCCTGAGGCTGGGGTTGTAAATCAACCACTGCTTACGGAGGAGAAGACGGTGGTGGAGGCAGTGGCAACTGAAGAAGAAAGTAGAGAAGGTGTTCTGGCCCTAGAGATTCCTGAGGCGATTACCAACGTAGACCCCTATGATGGACCTCTAAGAAGAGAAGAAGAAGAGATTGCGATAGAGGAGGCTAAGGAAGCTGAAGTTGCGTTGGAAGCCCCTGAAGTTGCATTAGAGGAGGTTACAAGGGAGGCGCAACCAAAGGTGGCTGAAGAGAAAAAGAAGAAGAAGAAGAACAAGGGAAAGAAGGTTGGGGAGGCTGAATCTTCCTATCATCGCAAAGAAAAGAAGAATAAAGAGAAAAAGGATGATGATGAAGATGAGGAAACCAGAAAGGAAAGAAAGAAGAAGGAAAAAGAAGAAAAGAAAATGCGCCGGCGTGAAGATAGGCACCTGAAAAAGGAAGAAAAAGCGAGGCAGAGGGCTACAAGCCCGGAGATAGATGGAGAATCAACCTCCATAAGGGAGGATAAGGGGGAAACGACACAGTTGATGGAACTGGCGTAATCCGAAATAACGCAAAGGGTTGCGACCGAAGAAGTAGAAGGAACCCCCCTAATGCGACGTCGCAGAGAGAATGCGCTGCAAGGGTCCACTATTGACCCTCAGAGATTACTTTTAGCATTGGAAGAAGAAGAAAGAAAAAGAAAAGAAGAGGAGGAGGAGAAGCAAGAAAAGATGGTGAGGGGAGAGTTCATCATCGTAGAGGGGAATAGAAGAAGAAGATTGGAGTTTGAAGAAATGTGACGCAACAATGAGCTTGCCAGATTTGAAGGGATACTGAAGCGCGAGGACGAACAACATTTGTTGCTGGCCTCTGAGCAATTTGAAGAAGAATTTGTGAGAGAAGAAAGAGAAAAAGAAGAAAAAGAGAGGAGGAAAAAAGAAGAAGAGGACAGATTATTGGACGAAGAGAAAAGGAAAAAGCGCGAAGCCAATATGTGGCGCTTATACAAGAAGAAAGGAAAATAACTTGCAGAGTGCGAGAAAGAAGAACAGCGTAAGGAGCGGGAAAAGAAACAAAAACAAGCAGCCCGCCTGTGCTGGCTAAGGAAAAAGGCAAGGCAATTGTGGAGAGCAGTGAACCCGCACTGGCCAGGAAGCGTTCATCAAGGAAAAGGAGAATGATGATATGTTGATCGAGATGGGCTTCTTTCTTACGTCGAATCCACTACCTGACCTTATCACGAGCGTGATTGTGGAACATGGGTGGGACACATTCTGCCAGTGCCCATCCATCATTGTGCCTCAGATGGTGCGGGATTTCTATCATGGGCTTCTTCATGGAAACAGGGATGCATTGACCTTTAAGGAGAATCAGTATCCTTCAGCGCAACGGACATCAACGAAATTTATCAAATGAAAGAAAACCCTAATGCACCAAGGAATAAAATTATTGTTGATCCCACGGAGTAACAGATGAAAGATGCATTGAGGATATTAACGCAACCAGACACGAAGTGGTTGGTTTCGCTCAAAGGCATCCACACTCTGGAGGCCAAGGCCTTGCTTCCGGAGGGAAGGCTCTGGGTTTACCTGGTCAAGAAGCGTCTGATCCCAACAACACATGACAGAACTGTATCAAGGGATCGGGTCATGGCCGCATATTGCATCGCATGCAGCATTCCTATTGATGTAAGGCAGTTGATTGCAAGGTAGATCAGAGCATTGGTGGGGCATATCCGGGGGTAGTACTTCTTCCCGTGGATCGTTTCAAGTCTATGCCTGTCTATGGGCGTAGGCATAGATGAGGAGCCCATGCTAGAAGTCTACGGCCTCATCAACATAAAAATTTTGAGGCTGCTCCTTAAACCACATTGCCTCGAGATGCCAGCAAAGAGGCCCGCGATCGATTTAAATGCGCCGCAAGAACCCAGGCCAAAAAGACGACGCAGAGAAGACAAGGGAAAAGAAAAGGTCCTGGAGTCACCAACGCAAGATTCAGTACCTATGATTCCCTTAGTCATTTGCCCGCCAAACCCTCTAAGTCCACCAGCGCAACCCTTTTCCCCTCTTCATGAACATTTTACCAATCTCCTCATTGTCCCAACCTCATCACCTATTTACCCAGCAGCCCCACCTTTACCATTAGCATCATCCCGCAACCCACCATTCCACCGCCGTAAGTTGATGACCCATACGGTTTGAGTAAAGGCACCTCTGCTCAACCCCAAAACGACGCTGGTGAGACATCGCCAGGCACAACCCTCCATCACTTCCATGGCTGCTGAGTTAGCAGAAATGAGAACCCTCTTCTCCTAACAACAACTTTTCTCTCAACAACAATACTTCTTCAACCAGCGATTTGAGGTAGTAATGAAGCGCATTGATGATATTCAACGTAGTGCCGCCACATCAAGGGAGGCGCTGATCAACATGCAGCGCAACATTTATAAAGTCCATATGCACCAAAGAATGATTGCGGAGTGTAATCAAGAGTACTTCAACTTTCTCCCCACATATCTTCATGGTCCAATGGTGCCCCTACATCTCCAGCAGCACTTAAATTTTGAAGAAGTGCCTCTTACACCACCACAAAATCCGCCTCCAGACCCCCCAGCTCCTCAACAATAATCCTCCTATATATTATTATTTTTCTTCTATGCGACCATTATGTATTCTTTTAAATTTATTTATTCTTTTATGAGTTAATCAAATTTTTTTATCCTTGTACAGGCATAAATTTTGTATTGCGTTAATTGGTAATTAATTGTATATTTTGTTAATATTCAATACAATGAGTACATATTCACTCCATTTTTGCCTGTGCCTTTTTCTTTATCATCTTTTGTCAATACTTGCGATGTTCTCAATCTTTTACTTTTGTGTTCTTCATTGCGTTGCTATGATGTAATATATGTTTGTTCTTAGAAACATTTCCCATACTTAGTAAATTCTGGCTAACACTTAGTCAATTCTTAGTTTAGCAGTACTTTACCTTTTATCTTTCAAAGTTCTGCTTAAACCTTCTTTTTAAAATTTTCTTCTAAGTGTTTGTCTAGTCTATCCAAACAACGCAATAAGGACCTTGCTCATCTTTAAATTTTAGGGTGAGGAAGGTCTGAGTAGATGAGATCAAGAATATGCAGTATTTAAGAAAAACGCGTCCATTTTCAATTGCTAAAAAAATTAAAAAAAAAAAAAGAAATGTTCATACAAAGCTCCAATGTCAGCACAAGGGAAACCCTTAAAATATTCCCAATTGATAAGAGTTTAGTTGTGAAAGGATTATGCTCGTAGTTGGATGTTCATATGATACCCGTAGGAGCAAGCCAAAACGAATGGAGGTTTCCAAGAACAACGCAATATGAAATAGAAAAAAAATAAATAAATGCAAGAGACAACTCCTCTTAAATTCATGAGTTAAAGTTGAAACTGGCACACAACCGTAGTTGGATGTTCGCATGACACCCGTGGGGACAGGCCAAAACGAAGGGTGTAATCACGACCAATAGTCTCTAATAAATAACACAAATTTTGATCACTGCATGTAGATACATCGAGTTGTTTTGACAAGAAGAGGAAAACATTCTATTTTGAAAAAATTAGAAAAACATTTTTTAGCAAAAATTTGTTATATAGAAGAATAAAGTGGGCTTTGTTAAGAATTAGCAAGGATAAAAGGAAATTGCGATGTCAAGTAATATGCCTAAGTGTAACATTTGGAGCAACCAATCGATGCAAAAATATAAGATAGGAATTAAGCTTTATTGCCTAAGTAGAAGATATACTTGAGGACAAGCATATATCTAAATTTGGGGGTGTGATAACTTGTAGAAATACAAGTTATTTATACTGCCTTATCTAGATATTGCGGCCAAAAGATAGTAAATATGCGTCAATTGTATGAAAATTAGCTCAGAAATACAATAATTATAAATTATCGCAATTACACCCACTAACATCTTTTAGATGGAAGAAAAGGAGATTTTACTCTGTTTTGCAGAAAAACCAAGTCACCGCTTGCGCTTAAGGCTCAAGAAGAACTGATTAATGCATCTTTGTCACATTGTGCCCGTCAATCAACAATGAAGAGACGATTAGCGCAATGCGACAGTCAATCTAGAGCTGACTTTCAACCACATGCGGTAATAAAAACAACATCGTATGCGAATACATGATCGAAAGATGCAGCTGAGCAATGCAAAAGCGGAAGATTGAGACACGTGTACAACTAACGGTTGTGCAGAATTGACGGTCGGATTGCATAACAGAAGGAATAATATCCTTCAATCTTCGGAATTTCCAAAACAACAAGTGGGGACTACAAGGCCGGAGTCAAAGATCCTCACATATAAATACCCCATAGATTTCAAAGAAAACTTATGCTACTGGATACGGGGTTAATTGCTGCTAAAGTGTTGAGAGAAAAGGCTGAGCTGAGTGCTTAACTGAAGAAATCTGGGAAGAAGACGAGACAAGGCCGAGAGGTGAGTCTCAGTTCTATTCTGTCAAATACCCGCCGAGAAGCTCTGTGTTGAGAACCCTGCTACCGGTTGAGCAAGCCTAGAGGGAAGCTCATCCATCCATTTGATCCATCCAATCCGGCAAGCAGATCTCCACTCTAATTGGTGCCAAGACGTTGGCGCTTGTTTGTATCTGTTCTATCTCTTTTCATCATTGTATTTCACTTTCTTTATCCTTTCATTCACAAACCAAGTATCAAACGCTTAACAGACATATTAAATGTTTTGATTGCTTTCATATTCCATTTTCTGTCTACTACCGTTCCTCCGTTAATCACTTTCTCCATGATGTCTTCTTAATTCCCCTGGTAGTTAATATGAATTAAACGAGTACTTAGCTTGTGTTAAAGAGATAAATGCATTTAGCTAAAGCATGCTAGACGACATCTTCACCTGTGAGAGCAGAAGTGAAGATGCCATTCTGATCTATAGAGAGAAGATTAGAAGAATGCGTTAACTAAAGCGAGTAGTACTTCCAGGTATGGAAGCAACCTTGCATTCATTACGTTAGTCTTTGATTCACCATAGACATGTGGGAGCGTGGTCGATCACTGAGAGGTGTACACCAAGAGAAAAGCGGAACCGTACTTATCACTTCGACGCAATTAAGAACTTGCGCTATTTATATTAGTTATCTTTCTCTTTCTGTTTGTACATATGACTTGCCGCCGCATTTCATGTTCTTTGTATAACCTTCATAGCCAGCCTGGACCCCAGCATCTTGTATCATGAAGCTTGTATCTTGTATCATCTAGCTTAGGTTTGCAGTCCTTATTTTATTATCGCATATTACTGCTTTCCTTTACTTTATCGCAACTTTTATATACTTGTATAAAACACTTTTTAAAGATTGAAAAACCTAGTCACATATACCACGAGCATACGCAATAACCTCAAATAGTCCCTGTGTTCGACTCGGATCATACCGAGAAACTTATGGTAGAATTACACTTGGTTCCAACGTAAGGAAACTTGTGACAACGCAAGGCATACTGCAAGAGCATTCATAATTAATGCATATCTAGAAGTAGTATCGCATATTTGTATCAGCGCATTGTTTAAGATCAATTTTTGCGTTAACAGAAGGCAGTAAAAGCGAGGGATTTTGGTTATGGGTTTGACAAAATAATTAAATTGCAGGAAGTTAAAGTGTAGAAAAGTAAAATAAACTAGGAGAGAGATAACGATAGATGAGATTACTTTTGACGATTAAGAGATTAATTTATCGATTTTTCATGAGAATTGAATTAATGGGTTATTTAATTATCTAGCCTAATCAACCGCCTAGTAATATTAGATAGATTCCCTATAGAAAACTAGTGTGGAAGTCGATTCCTAAATTAACTAAAGTTTTGTCACGCAAGCCTATTTACTTAATTAAATACATTAAGCTCATGGATTGATTAGCACATTAGATTAAGTTGGCAAAATCTAACCTCACATTTTTCTATTCATTAGGTTTCATTATCTTTCGTTACTGATGATCTTAGGATTCTAGAAGTCGAATCATAACTCTAACTTTTCCTAGTCGCTACTCAAATTTAGCATGTTTTCCTTATGAACTCCAACCTACATAGCATATATGTTCAATCTAAGCTTGGAAACAACTAATCTCTCACAAATTGAACATAAATCAAACATGGGTTCAAATAAGGAAGAAAAACAAGAAGAACAAGAAAATCGCAAAAACATTCATCAAAATTACCAACAAATATCAAAATCGACATTTGGGCCTTTACTTGTTCATCAAAACTTGAAACTTGGCGCCAAAATGTTGATTACAATGCAAAATCAAAAGAAATTTCATGGGTATTGGCCATGAATGGCTAAAATCGAGCCAAAAGCTCTGAAGATCACTTAACAGAATTCTCTTCCCCCAAAGCCTAAAAGTTAAGGAATATATATAGGAAATCGTGGCAACACCATAACACTTTAACCCTTTTTCGCAGTGTCATGGGGCAAGGTGATGTGGCACTATCACTTGATGTGTGCGTTGTCTATCAAAGATCGAAGCGCCACGGTGCAACAGGACAACACATGGGCACTCTTCCCTTAGCACCCTACTGGAAAAGGCGCCATGCATAGTGCCACCGCCACACAATGTCATGGTTGCAGGCCCCATGTGGCCGTTTTTGTCATTTCTTTACTCCTTGAAGCCAGATTACTTTATAAAGCTCTTAATTGCTCCAAATTAACCTTGAACTGTCGTTGACACTCTAAAATACATTATTTGCTTGAGTTCCTACAAATATAACCATGTAAGAACATTAAAACATCATAAACAAGTGAGATTAGAGGCATTTAGATAACTCATTTAGGGAGTTATCATCTATGCAGAGTAATTGTGAAGGAAGGATTGTCTAGAGTGCACTACATTGGAATTTATGATGTTAAATCTTGTCAAACGTGGTCATTAATATTGACGCCTTCCAGAAAAGGTATTTAAGACTATTTAAGCAATCCAATCTTTTTACTTTGTATTTTGACTTCTCTATTGATATGCAATTGAGTTTCAAGTTCCAACATCTTATTTTCTATCATTTTCATTTATTTGGTGTTGAATGACTTATGAGTTCTTGCAACTTTGAATGTCCATTTGGCCTTTAAATAGCTTGTAATGCTCTTGACAAAATCAAATTAATGATATCCAAACATTATGTCTATTCAACCTCTATAGTAGTGTTGTTTTTAAAATTAAAAAAAAAAAAAATCTTGCTTGAGATTTGATGATTAAACCGATTCATTGAATTAAATCTTGATTGAGTTAATTTTTAAGTGAGTTGTCTTATCAAAGAGTGATCATAATAGATTCTAAATTTGATCAAAGCTATTCATTCTTCTAAATAAGCTTTTGGTTGGAATTATTCTTTAAATTAGCCTTATTTGTGAGTGTTTGCAAGGCCATCCTAGGAGGACCTCTAACTTCGTATAAATCCAACATATTGGGCATTTATCAATACGTTTAATAGACAATTTAAATTTTATTATTAAAAATTATTTTCGATTTTGTGATGCAAATTATGTAGACAACATAATATGTTTTCGGTCATATCCAAAATTTAAATTTGACATTTTAAAATGCTTAATTATATTTTTAAAATATAAAAAACAAAAAATATATAAAATTTCATGTTATAAACTCAATTCATTTTTGTTAAATGAAAATATGTAGTTTATAATGTACTATAAAGTATAAAGTATATGATGCTACAAAATAATAATTATACAAAAATTATTTAACATCAAACATATTCGTAAAATAATTAGTAATAGTATATATTCGAAAAACTTCAATGAGTTTGGAAAGCTTATTCTCCTCCTCCATTGGGTATTTACATGTTTGACTTCCGAGCAAGAATTTAGGTCATGATGAAATAAAAAAAAAAAAATAAAACGATAGATAAGATAAATAGTTTAATAAAAGTAAAGGAAAAAAAGATAAAGAATAATGAAAGACTTGTATTAATCTAAGGAGAATGAAAGTACACAAGTTGAAATGGAAGATACCATAAATCTTTTAATAATAGTGGATCGAATGAGAAAACAACAAGTGCTCGAGAATATTACAAAGAAACAAAAGAAACAAAAACTAGAATTGTGAATTGGAAAGGTGCTTCGTGACGAAGTATGTAAAGATGTGTTGAGTCCTTGACTTGTATCTTATTTATAGTCTCGTCTTAAGGTTTCTTCAAGATCTTTTTGGAGCTTTTATATTTGCTGAAAATCAGGGCTGTAATTATGGGGAGAATCCTTTCCATAACTACTATAATATTCTTGCTTTATTTGAAAAATATGCACAGTTGGTTCAAGGATCCAATCTTCACAAGAACATGACAAATATAAGAAAATTTTCTTCAAAATCAAGGATTGGGAACATTTATTATGCTAACACAAATTCTTTCCAATTTCACAAGATTCAATCCTAAATTAAACAAAAAAAAAAAATGTATGCATAAATAAAATAATAACACATAATTTTAGAGTTAAATAAATCTCATAAATGAGACTGATTAGACATAAAGTGATTGAGGTTTAGTTTGAAATTGTTATAGCTTACGAAATATTTGTTAGCAACAATACTTTGGAAAAAATCAATTGCAACATAAATAGAAATAGTGTTTTGATAAATTTCGATTTTAAACGAAAAAAACATACTCAACCATATGATAAAATTAATATGAAATTGTTAGATTTAGCTATAACTACTGAAGTAGAATATTATTTTAATTATATATTAATATTTTACATCAAACTTACAGCTAAGATAATTATTTCAAAAATTTAAATGCTTTGAATTAAAAATAAACTTTATTTCCACCTAAAGTATTTAATAAAAATAAACAAAAAAGATTGTAATTAAAAATTAAAAAGTGAATAGACTTGAAAGGAAGATTATATTTGTAATTTTTCAAAAATTACAAAGGGTTAAATCATGGGTCATGGGATTTTTTTTCCTTTTACATGGGGAAGATTTCTAGTATTATCTACCTCTATTTATTTTTTGTTGTAAAAGAAACATCGAAGAATGGTATAAATAAAATAATATATCATTCAATTATGATCGAATGGACATAATTATTTATGCATTATATTAGAAATTTTCACCTATACCATGCAAATTAGTCGATACACTTTCAGTCACCAACCACAAAAAAGCAACAAAATTCGAACTAGTTTAAGATCACCATCGATTAGATTAACTGCTCAGAATGAATCCAATTCTCAATAACCAAAGAACAAAAAGTCTTAACTAAGCATCATTTGATCAAATAAATAATGCTTTGGCAAAATGGTAAAAACTTCCTAAATAAATGATAAATTGAGTTAACACATTATATACATAAATGAATGATGAACACACAAGGCTTGGTTGTTGCTTCTGAAGTTAAAGTCTTTAAAGATGGTGGTGGTGAAGAGTCTCCGGCGGTTATGATTTCTGGCTGCCGGTGAAGAATGAGCTGCTTCTGGTGATCTCCCCCAGTGGCTTGTCTGTGAATCTAATTAGGTTATAGACGAACCCTCCGGCGACCGCTCCGATCAACGGTCCTACCACGTAAACCCATAATCCTTTGAACTGCCGTTTCACTATTGCTGGTCCAATGCTCCTAGCTGGATTCATAGAAGCTCCTGAAATCGGCCTATGATAAATAATTCAAATTAGGTTAAAATATCATTATGGTCATTCACTTTAGATTTGGTTCAATTCTAGATCTAGTGTATTTTCAATAAATCTTAAATTTAATTTTTACGTTAATTTATTCTTGATTATCTTTTACCAACCGTTTTGTTTTCTATTAGCAATTTTCACTTTAAAATTGAACGAAGTATTTTTTGTTTTTAAAATTAAGAAAATACTTGAGGGGATCTTATACCGCACCCATCTTTTTGTGTTATCCCACCTAGTTGTCCAATTAAAATTTACTAAAAAAAGGAATGGTTATTTTTCTACTACGAAAAAAATGAGAGTTGCATGGAAATAGATGTGTGCCTAAACTACAACTAATCATTGTTTTAAAACTAATTTCAAGTGAGTTTGAGGTGACTTTGGGTAATATTTGGGTGGGATGCACCTATCTCTATACTTCCCTCTTCCATCATTCATATAAAAAATAATTAAAAATTTTCAGAAAATAAATAAGAATAATTTGTTACGTGTCAAATAATAATAAGACAATTTGGTGGGATACATAAAAATAGATGAAGAACCCAAGTATTTTTCACTTTTAAAATAATATTGAAAAGGATAGTTTTAGTGATTTTGAAATTTTGAAATTTTAATTCTTTATATTTCAAAAAAAAAGAAAAAAGAAAAAAGAAAGGAAAGATAAAAAGAAAGGAAAAAAAAAGCATTAACTAAAAGTTGGTAAAATGAAATGTAGAGTTACCCGGCGACGAAAACATTCAAGAGAATGGTCATTCCAACCACAATTCCGGCGAATTCTCCTACCTGTTAAAAATTAGATGAATTAATTATTGGTAAGGTAATGATGGTTTTAACATTCCCCTTAATTAATCTGTTGAAAAAAAACATAATCTCTATTAAAGATAGCTATACTAATCTAACAACATAATCTCTACAACATATGTAGTTCGAATCTCCCTACCCTTATTGTAATAAAAAAAAAGACAATAATAATCTCCAAGGTTAATTATATCAATACACAGTATTAATAAACATTAAAAAATAAAAAGTTTGATTAAATATTTTTAAAAAATACACCTGAGCATCTGACATACTAACCATACATGTGCATTGAGTTGAGTCTACATAACATCAAATGGAACAAAAACATTGTGACTTGAACAATTTAGGCTTCATTTGATAACCATTTTATTTTTAATTTTTGTTTTTGAAAATTTAGTCTACGATCATACTTTTAATTCAAAAAACAAAAAATAAAATAATTACCAAATGAGACCTTAGCTATTTAGAACACACCCTTAACAAACTTTAAAAAAAAAAACGTTTAAAATGAAACTAACATTTTAAGATATTTTCAAAAAAAACATTTTCAAGTATAGCAAAATGTTATTGTTTATCGATCGTAGACCGTGATAGATGGCAAATAATGATATGGCAATCTATCATTAATAGATAATGACATTTTACTGCATTTGTAAATAAATAAAGTGTCTCGCTGATAATTTTAAAATTTTGTTATATCTTATAAATATTTTCAATAATTTTATTATTAACAATAATTTCTCTATTTAGAATCTATTTAATAACGACTTAATTTTTAATATTATTAGGAAAAAAATCAATCCACACACATGGCCTTTATTTATTTATTTTCATTTTTTCCCAACCTATTCCTGTACCTCTTAGAAATTATAGCACATTTTCGAAAATCCAAACCAAATTATAAAAAGGATTAAAAAGAAGATTTCTCACTAATTTTACAGCCTGGCCAATAATTGAAAAGTAAAAAAAAAAAGCAGTGTTTATAGGTTTTAGGATGACTTACGGCTCTGTTATCAGTGGAGACACCAGAAATGACAAACATCAAGAGAAAGGTGATGATAATTTCGAGAACCAAAGATTGAAGATTTGATCCAACGGGCTCCGTCCCAAAGAAGGCTTCCGGAGTCACTTCAAGCATCAGTTCCAATGTGCAGCTTGCCAGAAGGGACCCCATTAGTTGAGCTCCTACGTATATTGGTACCTTCAATTCATTCCATATCAATATCTATCCCAATTATATGTTATCCAACAAAACAATGCAAACAAATAATCTATTTATCTTATAAATATTGTAACTAGTGGCGAAATCAAGAGTTCTCGTACCTATTTCAATTTATTATTTGACTCATCATTAAATATTTTTTATTTTATGAACCCCACATAATTCTTAAATACTATCTTCGTGGAAGCAATGAGTAGATGTAGTATTTCTTGAAATTTTCTCCTCTTGCCCAAAAACTTAGGCCATATTTACTTCTTTGTAAACATAATTCTAATATGAAAAGTGTTGAAAAGTGGGGTCATTTGATTGTGTTTGTTGTTGTTTAGGGTTGTTATAATGAAATGTGGGTCCACTATAAAATTTGTATGATTATTATGTGGGGCCCACACCCTCGTAAATAATTGCCATTGTGTAGTAAACACAATCAAATGAATCTCATCCACTTCCTTTACGATCGAGACCCATTACAATTAGGCCATTTTTACCAAACCCTAAGAAAGGTTGGTGTAATCGTAATGGAATTCAATTGATGGGTCAATTCTAATGAGTTTGAATAGCAAATGTAATCAGATTGCTTTTGATCGAGTTTAGTTAAAATTATGAATTTTGTCACATCAACTATTACCGTACCTTTGAGGGTCAAACAACAATGGTAACGGTAACAGTTAAATATCAAAATTCATAATTTTTTCCTTAGGAATAATAACAATAATGGTATTCGTAACGGTAACGAACAATGTAATTTTCAAACGCAATTAGATTAAGCACGTTTCGCTCGTCAATTAATTTGCATTTTTTATTACGGATTTGGAAGTGAGCCCTATATGTATATGGATGCAAAACACAAGTAAATAACACCACTAACCAAATAGAGCCCATTTTTCACACTACATTTCCATTAGGGTAAAGGTGGCCTATCAGGATTAGTAAACATAAATTTGTAAACGTGGCTTTAATGTAACTTTTAGCGTGTGTTTGGTCCAAAGAATTGAGAAGTCGAAGTCGGGAAGCAAGAGCATCGAACTCCATTATTTCTACTAAAAAACATCAATTTTATATCTTATCAATTCCTTACACTGTAGATCCCAGGGTAAACTTCTTAGAGTTCATAACTATTTACTTCTCACTTAAGGGGTGTTCACAGTTCGGTTCGGTTTGGGGCTCAAGCCGAACCAAACCGCAAATTTTAAAAAGTGTATTTTTCTGAAATTGAATCAAACTCAATTTCACGATTTTTTTTGTTTTTTATTTTGTTTTTATTTTTTTATGTTGTTTCATATCTTCTAAATTTCTATGATTTGAAACAATTTATTTAAATATATAGTTTTAACGGTTAATTTTGAAATTTAAAAACTATAAAAATCAAAATGTTTAAAGTTTAATAACAACAATTACAATTAGTTATTATTTGGTATCGTTAGTCTAGATTACTAATAACACTACTAGTTCAACAACAAACTTAAAAATTATTTCAAAGTCCAAAAAAATAAATACTACAAACATAAAAGTTCTTTTTTTACAAACAATAACATAAAAGTTCCAAAGTACACCTTACTAAACATAAATACAAGTCCTACAAACATTAAACTTCCGGAGTCATCACAACCAATACAAATCCTAATGAAATGACATAACTTATATATATGTATATATTGTTTCTTTAATATATTTATTAAAAAAATGGTTTGGGTCGGTTATCATAATAATTCAATTTAAAAATA
This sequence comes from Benincasa hispida, assembly GCF_027475165.1. Lineage (NCBI taxonomy): Eukaryota > Viridiplantae > Streptophyta > Magnoliopsida > Cucurbitales > Cucurbitaceae > Benincasa > Benincasa hispida. The sequence continues at coordinate 42,180,517 of NC_143478.1, forward strand.
TATCAAACTAAACCAAACCATATTAATTTAGTTTCGGTTGGATTCCAATTCGGTTTTAGGTGTTTCAATGATCACCTCTATCCCGACTATTTCACTCCTCATCCCAAACATCCCTAAGGATGTGTTTGGCCCCGTTGTGAATTTCACTCCTCATTTGGTCAAAAGAGTTTATGGATCCCATTATTAAAAATTATCAGTTTTATATCTTATTAATTCAGTGCACAATACCCTAGATTTCATAGGCATTAGATGTTGTGTACCACTCCACCATGATCCTAGAAGTTCTAATCCTCACTCTTCGTTTGCAATATGGAAGAATTCACAAGAAAAAAAGAGGAAAAAAAAAAAAGCAATTGGGAAGAAGAGAGACCTGCCAGAAGGGGAAGCGACGGAAAAAGGCGAAGGTGAGAGTAACAGCAGGATTGAAGTGCGCTCCTGAGATATGTCCCACCGAATACACCATTACCATCACAATCAATCCCCAAACCACACAGATTCCCGGAAACGTCACTGATCCGTAAATTTTGTTCACCGCCACCGCTCCACATCCGGCGAAGATCACGAAGTACGTTCCGATCACCTCCGCGATAACCTGCCACAAAGTTTCCACAGAACGAAACACGTTTTGTACACTCGATTCATCAGATTTATGCGTCACAATTTCCACAGACACAAACAAATTCTATACAGTCGATTGATACATAAGCCAGATTTCACAAAGTAATAAACTAGTTATTGAAAGTCGATTGATTCATGTACCATATTTTGCAGAGAAACATAAACAAGTTTTACACAGTCGATCGATTAAAATGTCCGCATTCTCCAAACGCATTTTATACAGTCGATTGATTTTCCCTAAACAAACAAATTTTACTCACTCGATTGATTAATGTGCCGTAGTTTTCCCGTAGAAACAAAGGCGTATTTGTCATACAATCAATTGATTGATGCGAAGAAGAGTAAAAGAACAGAGAGGCATAAAGTTGCAGAGTGGTACCTTTTGGATGATGACGACAGAGGTGGAAGGACAGAGACGGGCGACGGCGGAAACTAGAGTGCCTTCTTCGAGCTTTGAAATTTCTTCCTCTTCGATTCCGTCGATCTTCGTCGCCATTGATTATTCTCAGATTCTGAGAGAAGAAAGAAGGCTTCTGATTAGAACAATATCACGGATTTTCCTGCTTGAAAGTTGAATTTCTCCCTTTGATTTGATTAGTTCCCTCTTTGTTCTTCCTTTTTATGAGGAAAGTTTTGTTAGTTTCACTAATTGGAAGGAACTCAAACTATATTTTCATGGAATAATAATAGGACTAATAATTAGGTCTAATATTTTCCTATTTTCATGCTACCTCTATAAATAATTGGATTTTATTTATTTGGATAATGATTTTATTGCTTTACATAATTCCTTATGGCTTTTATAAAACTCCAACTTTTTATTATCGACATTTACTTTTTCTAGTTGGAAAAGGATTTTTTATTCCTAAGAGATGAATAATTGAGAAGTATTAGACTAACTTACCTTTTATTATTCACCTAACTTAATTGATTCATATATGAATGTTTGTTAAAAAAAAAAAAAAAAATTGGCATATGAATATTTAGTAACCACAAGATTTGTTTCTAATCTTCCTAAGAAAAATATCTTTTTGGCTTCTAAATTTTAGGTCTAGTTTTATTTACTCTCTAAATTTTAAAATATTATATTGACATTTAAATTTTGCTTCAGTTCGATTATTATGTTTCAAGATTTATACTTTTAACTCCAATTTTTTTATTAAATAATCATTTTTCATCTTTAGAGTTAATTTATATTAATAAATTAAAATATGTTAAAATAATTATAATTAATTAAGTTTAACTATTTTTTATCACTTTTAAAATTAAAATTAAATTTATACTTTATAATTATTTTTAGTTAATTAATAGAAATTGACGTCAATTATTGAAAGTGAGTATTTAATTAAAAATTAAGGTTAAAAATGTAAAATCTTGAAACTAAGGGATCAAATTAAAATAGAACTCAAATCTTAAGGTAAAATTGTAATATTATGAAATTTTTGGACTAATTGAAATAAAACTCAAAACTTAAAATGTGATCCAATTAGAAACTAAAGTCAAAATCTAGGACAAAAAAGTATTACTTCAAAAAATAAAATTATCTATTATGGTTATATATTGCTTTAATTTATATATTTAGCTTATTATTTATTTCTTTAACTTTTATCCTCAATTTTTTTCTAAAAAAAAGTTTTATTCATAATACTCTTAACACCAACAGGTATTTTACTTCTAGACTTTAACCTAGCTATATATATATATAGGATATTTGTAATACATACTAGAATAAGAGAAAAAATCTAAAAATATATTACATCTTTAAAATATTTGCAAATATGGATGAGTTGACTAATCAATCTTTGAATTTTTTTTAATTTCCAATTTCGCTCTCCCTTGTCTTATCTTGTACACTTTTTTTTGTCTTTTTATTTTCTTTCTCTTCTTCGATTTCTGTTCTTCCCTCCCTTTTTTCATTTTTTTTCATTTTCTTTTCTTTCTCAGTTTTTGCTGCTTCTTTTTTTTTTTATTCTTTTCTTTATCTGATTTTTGCTTCTTTGCTTTATTTTTTATTTTCTTCCATTTCCTTCTTTTTCTTTTTTCTTTTTCTTTCCTTTATTTTTTTTTATTTCCTTTCATTTCCTTATTTTTTTTAATTTTCTTTTCTTTCTTCGGTTTTTGCTTATTCCTTATTTTTATTTTTATTTTCTTTCTTTGGTTCTTGCTTATTCATTTTTTTCTTCCCTTTCTCCAATTTTTGCTTCTTCCATTGTCTTTTTTTAATTCTTTTCTTTTCTTTTCTTTCTCCGATTTTTTGCTTCTTCCCTTTCTTTTTCTTTTTTTAGTTTTTCTTTCATTTGTCCGGTTTTTGCTTCATTTTTTTGTATTTAATTTTCTTTCTTTTTTTTCAGTTTTTGCTTCTTTTCTTTCTCTTATTTTTAAAATTTTTCTTTCCTTTATTTGAATTTTTTCTTCTTCCTCTTTTTTTTTTACAAGAATTATGAGGCTGAGTTTCGTACTCAGGACTTGAAAAATACTCAATTCATAAGTGACTTAACACCAACAAGTCAATCATCAAGTTTGATTATTATAACAAATAATAAATGTAAATAGCAAATGAAAGTTTATCAATGATAGCCACTAATATTTTCTAACTTTGATAGTTTAATATTTGATTATATTTTCATAGTTAATAGCCACTAATAGAAATCTATCATTGATAGCCAACTTAGTGAATTTAATTAATAAAGTTGAATCTTGAACTAAAATGTACGTGGAATGCCTAGAAGTTATCACTAATAGCATGTTTATCAGTGATAAAAGCTATCACCGAAAAGAAAAGGGACTTATAAATGTTTGGGAAGGACAAGAAAGGGACAAAAAGGTGTTTAGTGGCTATGATTGATAGAAGCTACTAGTGATAGCATGTTACCAGTGATAGAAGCTAATACTAATAACATGTTATCGATGATAGAAGCTATTTGATAGCACGTTATCGGTGATAGAGAACTATCACTGATAGCATGATATCAGTGAGATCATTGATAGCATCTTATCAGTGAAAGAAGCTATCACTGATAACCACAATATGAGTGATGTTAGTGATATCGGTGATCAAACTTAGGTGATATCTATATATCGAGTTTCTTTCAAAGGTGATAACCAGTTATAGAAGTCTATCATTGATAGCCTTAAGTGTTAATATTTCAAGGTTGATTCGAATTGACGAAAATCTATAGTGATAAAGTCTGATAGCTGCTATCAATGATAGCCATGATAAAAGATTATTAGTGATAAATATTATGGTAATCAAAGTTGTTGGTCTTCTTTCAAAGTTGATCACTATTTATAAATCTATCATTGATAGCCATTGATAGCCTTAAATAGTAATATTTCGACGTTGATTTCAATTAATGAAAAGTGAATCAATGATAGCTACCGATAATTGATAGCAAATTAAAAGCTAATATTTCAAGATTGTATTAATTTTTCTCAAATTGAAAGTTATCGCTAATAGCAACTATCAGTGGTTATCACTGATAGCTGCTATCATTGTTATATATAGCATTTGATAGAAGCTATAAGCGATAGCAGCTGATAGCAACTATCAGTGATGCTATCAGTGATAGCTTTTAATTTGAGAAAATGGGAAGAAGCGAACAAAATGATGGCTAGGTATGATTTTTTTAGTCTTTTACTATTTTTTGATCTATATATGCAATTATTTTATCCTTGTACTACATATTCTATTCTTTTGAGCTTGAATTCTGTTTATGCAACTAACCCATATATATATATGTGTATTGTTGAACTAGAATGTTTAAATTAAGAGAATTTTCTCATTATATTTGTCTCTCCTTTCTACTTTATCACATGAACAAGATAAAGCATAATTCTTCCTTCTTTCTCCATTATCCACGATCAAGCCTACAAATACTCCCAATACTAGACATGTGGACATGAAAGGTCTCTCTATTGATCATGGCTTGAGAGGAACTAAGAATAACTTTGGGCTTGATACTTGATCTTAGAATGCATCAAACTTTGACGAGTGAAGATTGGTGAGACCATTGAGAATCCTTCTTTTGGAGAGGTTGGGCTCTATCTCTAGATGTACATATATATCGAATTGATGGTGCTTGGTTAAGTAGTAAAGATGGCCACGGGATGAGGAAAGCTTCTCCATCCCCATCCCTATTTGGCCAATAGGGAGAAAGTTCTCCAACTCCTTATCTCATTCTTTGTGTAATTTTAGATTCCCAGCCTCCAAATTAAATGGACTATCTCTATTGATTAGTGATTGGAATATATAAATCAATGTCTGAAGAGCTCACGAGAGGGAAAAAAGACTTCAAGAGTTAGGAGTAGGCAAAAAATTATTTTCATGTGAGAGAATTGGTTACATAGAAATAATGGCACCAAGAGTAGGAGTATCACAAAACTATTTTTAGGGACGAAAATATGTGAGGTTTAAGGCAACAAAGGGAAGGGTGCAAGAGCTTAGATACCTCTTAGGCCGCACGAGGTAAAGTGAAACTTTTAATTCAATTTTTAACCCCGTGACATGGAGTCGGGTGGCAAAACATTAACTATATGGTTTCTAATGAGAATTGAATATTTTTCTCTCAACTTAACAAAAATAATAAAATAATTCAAATATTTATTTATTTTATTTAATAATACAATCATATTTTGAGTGAAATCAAATGTCATAGAGTGATGAAATAAATCAAAGTGTTATCCTTTCAAATTACTAAATTGTGATTTTAATGTGAAATTAATAAAAATTATTTTTTTCTTTTTTTTTTCTTAAATATCATGTATTCATAAATTCGTTGCAAAGTTAAGGAAAATTATGAGACCTTAGCGCGTGGTATGATCAAAAGTTATAATTTTGGTTAATATATTACTATACTATCATTCTAAGTAAGAGGTGTACATTTATATTCTATTCTGATTTTTGACATAGTGGCAATTCATTGGGATAATGAATATTAATGTAATGGAAAGATAAGTATTAAGCCCTTTGTAAAAGATTTAAAGGGAAAAATATCCAATGTATATTAAATTGATTAATCCTAAGGTCATTAAGATCATTCATGCTAAATTATTAAGAATACCACATTCCATTGAGAGATTGATGATAGCTTTAAGATAACGATTGTCTTTCTTAACCAAAACTCTGAATACCCTTAGTAGGATCTCTCTCCTAGATGGGATTTAAGAAGACTGACTGCGTATTATTTTGATATTAGTTCAATTAGGGTTCCCATTAAACTCTAATTAATTAGGAATGAGCTTCTACCAATTAAGTTCATATCCAATTAGGAATCTAGGGTCTTAATTAATTAGATCACATAATAGGGTCCAATCTAATAAAATAACCCAATGTGATATAAGATTAATCCACAAACATAGCCCATACTTTAATTATACGTGTTATTATTTAAACATGTCTAAAAATCTCTCACTTGGACTATGTTTGTGTACATGATATAATTAAATCATATAAACCTTAAGCGTGCATAATTAGGTTATTTCAATAATAGAATTTCCCTTTAGTTCAATATGATCAATCTCCTATATTAGTACGAAATCAAGGTGCCTTTTGTCACTATCCTTGTAACTAGACCTTTCTTTATCACCAGTTCCAATACATTCAATAACATACATCAAGTATGGATGATAGTCAGTTATTCTTTCACTGAACTGACACACTCTCAACTAAACAATACTCCAAAACAGTTCTTATTCCTATAGTGTTTAGTTATCATTATTTTAGTCAAGAAAGAATTAACACATTTAGTGGTTCTTGTGAGTGTAACCCTCCATTTTAGATTCCAGAGTTCCACATCCACTAAGTCAACTGAAGGAGAAAACCATATTGGTGTAAAAACTAAGGCGAGTCTATCCATTACTAGAGCTTTCCCCTGATATTGACTTTATACAAACACTTTCCGAAGGGAGAATGCGACCAGGTGATAACACCAAAATTGTGTTATTTTCGTCTTCTTAATTCTAGGTTGTTATTATGTTTAATGTGTTTATTTTAATGATTTTATAGGTATCAAGCATTTTGGAGGTGGAATCAGGCATTCGGTGTAAAAAGACGATAAATGGCCATGTTTGGAGCTAAATTTCACAAAAAGGAAAGAATGTCGAGAAATTACCATTATGCCCCTACTCGGAGTGTTGTGACACTCAAAGGAGCATTGCGCAATGCCCAAAGCAGTAGCCTTACATTTTCGCGAAGATAGAACAGCGTTGCAACGCTTCGAATTGTGATGAAGGCCTCATGCGCATTGCCTGTCGTAGGGTTGCAACACCTATTATAAAACATGTCTTATTCATACAAGGACTACATCACCGGTAAATTCGATGGGAGGATATAGGATGCAGTTAGCATGTCAATTGTGGGGGAACACTTCGTATTTTTTATGTGAATAAAACATGTATTTTTTATTGTATTTTTTTGTGTATGTAAAAACATGTATTTTTTATGTATGTAAAACATGTATAGAATAATTTTATCAAAGTTCAAAGTTCAAAGTTCAATATTATACATTTCATCAAAACATGTGTAATTGAGCTACTACTCTTTTTATCATATCAATGGTATATAAAACATTATATCAAAGTTCAAGGTTCAAAGTTTAAACATTGAGAGAGCGAGATTTTGAGAGAGTGTGAGATTTTGGGAGAGAGCGAGATTGAAAGAGCGAAACTTTGAGAGAGAGCGAGATTTTGAGAGAGAGTGAAATCGAGAGAGCAAGATTTTGAGAGAGAGCGAGATTAAGAGAGCGAGACTTGGAAAAAATAGAAAGTACGTTACCAGATGAAGATTTCTATTATAGAAATACTCCAGCTTGTTATTGTTTTTTTGTTTGCAGAAAGTATGTTACAAGATGAAGTATGTTACAAGTATGAAAAACTCTTCTTTGGGGCCTGATCAATGGTATTTATAACACATACCAACAGACCGTTACAAGATAATATGAGAGTATGTTACAAGATGAAGTATGTTACAAGTTAGTTATAGATTAAACTAGATGAAAGGTGTTTATGTCACGGTTTCTGGCATTTTCAGTACGTCGCACGGTTATGAGCGGTTTGCTACAATTTTGGCGGTTATGCCCATAATTCCCACACCGACCACATTTCATTTGTCTGCAAAATTCTCCTCTAGATGGTATTCTTTTCACTCTCCATCGCCCCGCATGTGCCACAAACTTTAGAGGAAGGATAGTCTTTTCTACATATCCAGGAGGTCTCTTTCATTTAGATATATGCCCAAGTGGATTTATAGGCTCCACATACGCAGTCATTAGAGAGTTCATTGTATAAAATCGACTGCAAAGACTCTAAATGGGTATATTTCGTTCCTTGGCAGCAACAATTGCATGCGAACACGGGATACCAAGTGAGTCAAATTCCTTACACGCATATTCCTTCATGTGAAGATTCACAATTCCGTCCAATCGATTATCTCGTACGTGGACCCAATAACAATCAATAGGCTCAACCTGATATCGTCTGCCCTTATCGGCCTCACTTGCCAATCGAGTTTCACAGTAGTTAGAGTGCAATGTCATTCGAGATGCCTAATAATTCCTCCGTTCGTAGAACCACGATTGGAGCATTTCTCTAACATGTTCAATCAAGCATACTATGGGCAATAGTCGATACTCTTTAGTTAATGAATTGAAACACTCTGCACTGTTGGACGTCATGTTATCATATCTTCGTTCTATTTGGTAAATTCATTCCCACCTTTGAAGACTGATGTCTTCCAGTTATTTCGTGACAGTACCATCTCGAAAACTACGGAGTTCGTCCCATTTTGTCTGGAACTCTGTCATGCGAAATACCCTTGTTGCATCTCTAAATATCCCAACAACCGTATTATCCTTAAAGTTTGTAACAAGATTTTGTTCTATGTGCCATGTGCACAATCCATGAAATATTGTGAAAAAAAATGCACGAATAGCATTGTTGATAGATACCATCCGATCAGACACAAACACTAGATTATTGGGTTCTCCGATACTTCATTTCAAGTTTGACATAAACCATTTCCATGATCGATCGGTTTCATTGTCCACTATTGCGTATACTAGTGGGTATAATTGATTGTTCCCGTCCATAGAAACCGTAACCAACATGGTGCCTTTATATTTTTCTTTCAAGTGCGATCCATCAACAATTATCACAGGCCGATAGCTTGCGAAACCTCTAATACAAGGCCCTAATTCCATAAACATATACTTGAAATGCACCTCATCTTCAAGTTCAATCTCAAACATCGTACTTAGATTCTTTATTTTTAACACTTCTCCATAAGCATGTAGTATGGAGTATGAGTATTCTGGAGTACCTCTAGTGAGATCATATGCAGCTTCCCTTGCATGACATGCTTTATCATAACTTATGTTCATGCCATAATCTCTCCTCATCTTCTCAACGATATGACAAGGTTTATAAATACGTCCTATTCCTGTGAACTTATCTTTAATCAACTGACCAACAACCATAACAGTTGCTTGTCTATGGTCGTGATTAAGAATTCCAATGGAATATGTGTGCGAACTACAGTACTTTGTGATCTTGAATATATCAGACCCTTCCATTTTCACTGCACGAAGGATCCACTTACAAGACTCCCCAATATATTTGACAGTGAACAAAGATTTGGTTAACTTCCTAACCCTAAATTCAAAATTTTTGTTGATGGACAAAATAGATAATCACATTTTCAAGTCCTTTTTACTAAAAAAATAGTTGACTAACTTCAACGTCCTCTGTTCCAAATGAAGAGGTACCAAGCATAATCAACTTTGCCCTATGACTTGAAGACACAGATAGTGGAACCACTGAAGCTGCTGTAGAACAACGTACATCTCCATGATCACGATCCAATTCATTCAATCCTGTTGGTTGCTCATTAACATCCACTGAAGGATCACAACTTTGCACTAGATGATCACAATCCATATAATCAAATCTAGATGATCTCTCATTACCAACAACTGAAGTACCGCCAAATTTTGAATTCAATCTTGTTAGATTAGTACGGTCGTTGTCTAGTGATAATGTTGATGGTACAGTATTGGTAGACAATGGAATATCATCCTCTTTCCGAAGAAACTGATGTGATTCCTTGTATTGTCTGTCCACAGTCATATTATCATAATTAACATTTCCAAACCCCATTCTAATATTTTTGTTCTGATTTGATTTCAGAATTACAGATAGCTGAAGTTTACTAAGGTCTTCTCGGAAAAGAAGGAAGCGAACATCATCACCATTCCTTATGTATTGTGGAGGGGCTTCATATTCAAGCTTATATTTAACTCTCAGTATAAGATCAAACTCTGAAGAACTGACATTTGTAACCCTGTAAATGTGAGATTTAAGTTCTTCATTCTTCAATGTAACAGGCACAATGATTCATGTCAACTCTCCCCCAATATACAAACTTTCATTCTCATCCCAATCACCTTCATATCGAATAAGTAGACACTTTTCTGTCATCCTATAAAGAAAAAGAACATTTGTCATTAAGTTGTACAAGCAATTGAAGTGTACTTTCGCTCTCTCTTAATCTCACTCTCTCTTGTAATCTCGCTTTCTCTTAATCTCGCTCTCTCTCTTAGTCTCACTCTCTCTTAAGATATTCCCTCACCCATGCAAATCTAAAGATATTCCCGAATAAACAAGAGTTCATAGTTAGCTCAGGATTAAGATCGAGTTACCTAGGTCATCTAAGTGAAATAGTCAGTCTTAAATAATAAACAACGTTATAAAGTAAGAGTGACTTATTTCTTAGTCCAATCTTATGCAAACTTATTGCATAAGACATCCCCACTCCTCATGTCAATACATGAACAAATCTGGATCACTTCGTTTATAGTATCTTTACAATAACTTGTAACAGCTACAAAGTAGGTTGCATCTAATAGTGTTACCAGAATAAGGTACCCAACCTTGATCATATACTATAGAACGTTTTGGCAATTTACTCGAACTTGATCCATCTTTATGTCTCTATATAAAGTTCAAGTATTCATATAATAGCCATGGATCTTAATTTATTGGATTTAGACTTTATGAATGCAATTAATAGATTCAATAACAACTTTACTAAAGAAATGTTGAATAACATCTTTATTGATAATAGAATATGTTTAGCTTTACAAACTGTGAGTTTTAGGACATACAACCCAACAGTTGGTATGCTATGCGATTATCACAAGTTTTCCTATACCTTCTCTGAATATATATAAGGTATAGGTTTCTTGGTGAGAACCGAGGTCGAACACAGGGACTTGTAACTAAAATGTGTGTAATGCTAATTTGTTTGCGGTGAGAGTTAAATGAATCACAGTGGAGAAAAATAACTTAAAAGCATGTGACCATACACTATGCGATTAAATTAAATAGAAAAGCGACGAGCAATTTAAGACTAGTCCTTATAATTTTTTTACAGAACAACAACTTTAACTTGGAGTAAAAAAGAATGGACAAAGCAGGGTTAAGGAAAGTTAATACCAAGTTCCTAAGTTCAGTATTACGGGTAATCCAGGCTCGCTACATCTATTCATCGCACACCTCTCGGAGGCCAACTACATTTGTCATATCTCTAAGATGCATGAATGATGTTGCGTTGAGCATAAGGTTATTTCTATCTCTAGAAACACTTCTTATTTTTCTTAGTGAGTTCCACAACTACTTACCCTCTCGGGTAGTTGGTTATAGCTACTTGACTTTATGAGTGATCATAGGCAAGCATTCACGTAATCATATATTAAGCAAACAGGATTAACCCTCAAAGACTAAACTTAGCTTATGGTATTAAACTTCCCCTTTACCTTGTGGAAATTAGTAACTCATGATAAGAACAGAAGAAATGATAAGATAGCGAAGGTGATGAAGGTAGACATGATAATATAAATATAGGAATAGAAATATCGATTACACAATGAGTTAATATCGTAATGTCAAAATGTAATACGACAATAAGGACAAGAAGTAAGTAACGAAATTGCAATTTTTAGAAATCTCTTGCTTCAAACTGATGAAGTGCTAAGGGTGCTGGTGACTAATGGTAGTGTGAGATGGAGAAGGCTCTCTCAAGCACTTGCTTCGGCAAGTTTTTCGATGGTAAGTTGGAGGGATTTTTGGAAGTAAAAAATTCTCAAAAGTATTCTCAAATGTGTTCTTGCTTATGTTCCAAGTATTCTATCTAAGGGCATAACTTAAACAAAATTTAGTTCCCTCTTCATGGGCATTAAGGCTGTATTTATAGAGCCATGTGCTGACAGCTTTGGGATTCCCGCTCTGATCAATCATTATTTCTAACTTGGTTGGTGAGAATGTCATCACTGCTATCATGGTCATCATTCTAAACTTGTGGTAGAAGATCCACTGGAACTGAGTCATAGATCTCAAGGCATGTGATCAAATATTTCTTCATCGGGTGAGAGCTCGACACATGTAGTCAGATCCCGTGATCAGCTACAAAATATAACACTTCAGCGTGGGTTAACTCATGATATATGATCAGTAGGGATTTCAAGTGTGCTTCAGCGCAAGTATAATTTTAAGCATGAATTCATAGTATTATCAACGCATATTAAGCCTATCTAGCCTTGTTATTCTAAGTAAAAGGCTACAATAACTTGTATTCTTACAAATTATCATACCCCAAAAATTTAGAATAATGCTCGTCCTCAAGCATATCCTATATTAAGGAAATTAAAACTTACTCAACACCTCTATATTGCATTGACTAGCTTCTCAGAATGTTGTTCACTTATACTCCTTTCTCAAGCAACACTACTCTCATAAGCTTAGTCACCTCTTCTAAGAAATATTTTCTATGTTTATATCTGGCAAGCCTCCACTCAAAAAACTTTTACTCATTTCAAACACTTTTATTTCCTGTTTTTCTGTAATGCGTGCGTTCAAGAAGATTTTAAAAGCTTGCGATTACTTATTCAATTTTTGTAGGCAGGTGCTGAACTTGGTTATGCCTTTCGTTTTGGCTTGCCCCTACGGGTGTCATGCAAACATCCAACTACGATTGTGTGCCAAGTTCAACTCAACTCTAATCTTAGCCAAGTTTAAATTTTTCTAGACATTGGAGTTTTTTTATTTAATGCTACTTGCAATGCACTGATCCTAGTCACCTACTTTTGTTTTAGCTTACTTGCACGGGTGTCATACGAAGTATCCAATCACAGGCAAGTTTTTTTTGCAACTTAACTCTTATCAGGTTAGGTTTTTCCCTTGTGCTCACAGTGAAGTTCATTATTAGTGTAAACTTAGATTTTTTTTTTTTCTTAGTGGTAATGGTAAAAGTAATGTTTAAGTTAAACGCATCTACTCAAACCTCTCCTACCTCAAAATTTTTTGAGTGGCAAGGTCCTCATTGCTAATAACTGAAAACAAAATTATTCAAAAATTTTGTAAAAAAAGGTTTGAGCAAAGGTTTATGCGCAACAAAAATTAGACTGTCAAACAATGAAGAAGTGACTAAAGTTAAGTGAGTTATGCGACTCTTAGTGAGTGGACTTAGTGAATATATATAAGTATCATCATAGTTGTTAATTTGTCAACACAAGATGACAAAAAAATAAAAACGAATTTCAAAAGGACAAGGCATGAAAGATAACAAGTAAGGGAAAGATGCAGGAAAAATAGGGAGCGCACTTAGAATTCATTTCCTTAGAAACATAATGCATTGAGTACAAAATAAATGACAAACAAAAAGATAGAAAAGAAAAATTCAACTTCCAAAAATACAACCCCAAATTTACATCTGTGTCGGAGGATCATCATTCCTGCGTTCAGGAGCAGGTTCTAGTTCATAGTAGAAGCGCAGAGGCTGATGAACATGAGTTGGGACGTTAGGGCCATGAAGATAAGAAACCAAGAAGTTGAAGTATTGATGGTTTCTTTGGGTTTGAAAGGTCAGAAACGAGAGGATGATGGAGACATCTCACTGTAGAGAATTAATGGACCGTCTAAGAGGCCACAATTAGTAAGTGAGCTTTGTGCAGATAAAGTCCTTTAACAAATCAAGGTTGATGGATGGTGTAGAGAGATGCGATGAGGAGGAGCGGTGATAGGATTGGTGCAGCGATGTGTCCAAATCCTCAACAGCTGAGGTTTGGTGTTGGCTGGATGAACCGGGGTCCAAATCGAGTGAGGAGATTTTTCTTTGGGTTTAAGGGAGGGAGATTTCTGCGATGAAGAGGAGTTAGTTTCGGGATCAGTAGAAGCTTGGTCATTTGGATCGATGGGAAGGGAAAGTAGGTTACGAGTTTTAGGAAAAGAGGACAGGGGAAGTAAAGGTTCATGAGGAGTGAAGATCTTCAATGGCAAAGGAGAGGGGAACCATTCTTCAAGATCATTGCGCTCAAGGCTGGTTCCAGCCACTTCTTCAACCTTGGCTTTGGTTCTTTGTCTTTTGGCTGTTCGAGGTTGAAGGGAATTTAGGTCAATAAGGGTTGGTCACTTGGGGCCTTTGGCAGGCTCAAGGCAATGAGAGGAGTTATTCAATAGTCATCTCAAAATCTGATTGGTGAGAACTCTGTTTACCTCCGCCAAGGGTTCTTCTTCAACACCGAAGCCCATGCACAGAGAAAGGTTAGTGATGGTCCATGGGGAGAAGATTGGCCTCGGGGCTTGCCAAATATTCCCCTGATTTACGATGCGATGATGCGCCTAACATCCATGGGGATGCCTCTGGCGATGCAGTAGGCTCCCATCAGGCGATCCCTTGATACTGTCTTATCATGTGTTGTGGGGATCGACCTTTTCTTGACCAGATAAACCACAGCCTTACCTTTAGAAGTAAAATCTCAGATACCAAAGTCTAATGCCTGTAGGGAGATCTTCCCATTAGAGCTAGGCTTTGCCAATATCCTCAATGCATCGACCATGTGGTCTTTGCCTGGTGCCTCTATCAACCTGTTGCTAAATGCATCAGGGTTGTCTTTTAACTTGAATAATTCACTGATGTCTTGGGTGTAAAATGGCATATAACAACCCGAAACAGTCATCGCATCTTCTTCAGCATGTAAACGGCCATGGTAGAAGGCACACACAACTTTTGGAATGACTATGGATGGGCTTTGGCAGAAGTCCTCCCATCCTAACTTTGCGATGATGCTAGTGATGTAGTCGGGCAGGGGCGATGGCTTTGGGAAGAACCCCATTTTAAGCAACAGACCATCATTTTCCTTCTTCTCCATCCTTGTTAGTCCTTAGGTGGGAGATGTCTTTACCACTTTTTTCTTGCCCTTTGTCTGGGCTTTTTCATTCTTTGAACGCTCAGCAACTACGCATCCAACTCTATGCTTCTTTCTTTCCTCTTCTCGTTTTTCCTTCTCCCATTGCTCTTGTTCGAGCCTTTTTTACTCCTTCTGGCATATAATCATTTCCTTCTTTCGCACCTTCTTCTCTTCTCTTTGCTCAATTTCTTCTTCCTCCTCTTCTTCTATCTCTTGGATCATCGCATCGGCTACAACCACGATGTGCTCATCTTCCTCCTTCTTTCTCTTCAACTCTTCTTTTTTCACCACAGAGTCACGATGGACCTCCTCTTGATGCAATCTTCTTGCCAAATCGCCAAAGGCAATGATCTGGCTGGCTTTTTCCTTAAGCTCAGCCTTCCTTTTTTCTCAATCTCAATGCGCTCAACTAGCCGCATATAAGCTCGATTCATAAATGACCTTCGACATTGCTTGACCATTGGATGAGGGGTTCACTGTCTTATCCTCTTCTTATTCATTTTCCCTACGTTAGGCCTCAAATGTGGCCACCCTTTCTCGTGGGAGCTCTACTTCAATTTGTGGTGTTGGCTCAATAGACTTCCTCATCAATGTTTCTTCCACCCTCGTAGTGGTGGACTGCTCCTCTACCGCCTGGCGCTCAGCTTTGTGCCGATGTTTTTTTTCCTTCTACTTTCTTTTCTCTTCTTTTTTTCTTTTTCTTTTCCTTCTTCTTCTTTTCTTCTGTTTCCTTTTCTTTTCTTTGTTGTTAGCTCCTCCACAACAGGCTTGATAGGTCCATCATTGGGGTCTACTAATGATTTTCCCTTAGGATCCTTGGCAGCAATGGATGGCTCTTGCAGCGACACCACCACTACTCTAGTCGGGCCTTTTTCTACTCCACTGGCTTGTTGACCACCTCAGCTTCCACTAAGCCCCCATCTCTTTCAATGGTGCTTAAGATGTTGTCAAACACTTCCCTATCATTCTTTCTCTGAAGCTCGCTTGCAGAGGGAAGTGTTAATACGACCAGTATGGGACTGCTGGCAAGGACATCCTTGACCGAACGATGAGGTTAAGATGGATGAGGATGAGTTGGGTTTGCAAAGGGCAGCCTTAGGTTGGATGGGTGGTCGAGTGGTCCTGTACCAGGGGAGATCTTATCAGCTAGCAACAAGAAAGGTTACTACCCTCATTGAGAGGGGATTTATTATTGGTGGAGCAGAAGCTTTCGGCTAGGAGGAACGGTTTCCAGTGCCTTCAGAAATGGGCATTTGACTAATTTTGTTTTGGGAAGCCATGGGTTCTGGCGGATTTTGGAGAGGAAAGGGGAAAAATGATCGAAGAAATGGTTAGAGGTAATAGAGGCAACAAGGTTAGAGGGTGTTTAGGCTTAAAGACTAATGGAAATGATAGAAAGATGAGAATGAATGGAAGGGTTTCTTATAGAATTGGGAGTGCAAGCATCAAGAGAGGCAATCCACTTTCTGACATTTCATTAAATGTAGGCCAGAGGAAAAGACATTTCCTCTGGTGGTGCACTTAATTACCCTCGAGAATCAAACCCATAGAAACCCTATGCATTCCGTTCTAGATACGTGGAGCTTGACTGATCCTAAGTCATCACGTACTATTCTACTTAAATGCACAGATCAAGCAATCACATCATACACCATACATCGCATCAAATAAAAAAATTCATTTTCAATTAAGTCAAAGTCAAGAAGTTGAAGCAAAAATTCCAAATAACAATAACCAAACAAATCAAATCAAGAAGTTAATCTAGGAAAGCAGAGTAAAATAAAACATCCCTGGAAAAATTGGAGTGAAGTTACCACAAGAACTCTTCAGTGCAGGTGGTCAAGCTTGTCGGCTTAGGTCAATGGACTCTTTGTCTTAATAGGCAGAGCCTCCATAATAAGGCTTCATCTGTTGTCCATTGACCTCAAAGATGTTGCTTCCATTTTTATTCATCAATTTCACTACTCCATGAGAGAAGACTTCTCGTACAATGAATGGACTCGACTACCTCGACTTGAGCTTTCCTGGAAAAAGACAAAGACAAAAGTTGAATAATAACACCCATTGACCCATAGCCAAATTCTTCTTACAAATTTTGTTATCATGCCACTGCTTCGTTCGTTCCTTGTAAAACCTTTGCATTTTTGTATGCAGTGAGTCTCCATTCTGCAAGTTTGTTCAGTTGAAGCTTCCTCGTATCTTCTGCACTTGCTAAGTTGAGGTTCAACTTCGTCGGAGCCTATTGCACCTTGTGCTCAAGTTCTAAAGGAAGATGGGCATGCCTTTCTATGTACCAATGCATAGGGGGACATGTCGATCGACATCTTGCACACAGTTATGTAGGCCCAAAGAGCCTCATGTAATCGTTGCATTCAGTCCTTCCTAGAGGTTTTTACCACCTTCTCCAAGATGGACTTGATCTCCCTGTTAGAACTTCCACTTGACCATTGGTCTACGGGTGATACGCAGTCGCAACGTTGTGTTTGACATTAAATTTGAGAAGCAATTTAAAAATGATGTGGTTAATAAAATGAGTACCTTCATCGCTAATCAACACACGAGGCATCCCAAAGAGGGAGAAGATATTCTTCTTCAAAACTTTGGCCACAGTGGCCACATCATTCATTGAGTAGCAAATGGCCTCCACCCACTAGAAGACATAGTCAACTGCAACCAGGATGTACTGATGTCCAAAAGAGGAAGGGAAGGGACCCATGAAATCGATGCCCCACACATCAAAAAATTTTACTTCTTGTTCGATATGTTACCTGTCCTTTAACATCGATCACAACTCACTGCATGGGCTCAAACGTCTTTTAACAGTGTTGGCTAGAAATAGCTACTCTGAATGACCGTTGCAGTTGTCCTCTGCCCCCAAAAATGTCCTCCATATAGGGACTCGTGACATTATTGTAAGATGCTCTAAACTTTCAATTTTAGGATGCTTTTTCGTAGGATGTGATCAGGTTCTAGACGGTATAGAAATGGGTTATCCCAACAATAAAATCTTAACTCATGTATAAGATTTTCCTTTGTTGAAAATTATAGTCCTCTGGCATCTGGCCATAAACAAGGTAGTTGACTATATCGGCATACCAGGGATCCTTGTGTAGGAATGTATCAGCAACAGCGGAAGCACAAGGATCATTTAAGCACTCTAATTCACTAATTTTGGTAAAATATAAAGCATGCTCTTGCAGAAAACAAGTGAGTTTTAAGACTTACTTCTTGTAGAATTTCTTCAAAGCTTGTTTTTCAGCTGCAATCTTCTCCAAATCTTATTGCATACCATCTCAAGATCTTCCTCACTATTCTCTTGGTGCTCTAGATTGAGTTGTGGGCTCAAAACAAGCTTGAATCAAGGGATGAAGGAGAAATGCTCACAGTAGCAATCTTGGTGAAGAACACCTTCTTCAGCACGAATTTTCTCTAAAATTCTCTCTTGATTACATGCCCGAAATTCACTCCAAACTCTTCATTATATAGCAGATCAACATGCAAGGGAGAGTGTTGCATGAGTTGCAGCTCATGCTTGGAGTAAGACAAGGCAAAGATGATGGCTTTTGTATGAGTAAGTAAAAAGATGGATAATGGAAAACATGGTTTTTCCATTTTGTGTTTTTTTTTTTTCTAATTTTCCAAATTTATCAAAAATCAAAACTTGATTTTTAAAATCCATTTTGATTTTAAAATTTAAAAAATAAAATTAATTTCATAAATTAAGTTTATTGATTATAGAAAATGTTTATCATTTTATAAACTGCAAGTTTTAGGACATAAAACCCAACACCTGGTATTCAAAGTCATCAATTTCTCATCCGAAAAGCAATCCTCTATCTCCTTCTCCTTCTTCTGAATCTCAACGTTCTCCAACCATGGCAAATGTTCAGCCACTTGGTTCTCTGTCCCCTTCCTATCCTTAATCTCTAAATCAAGCTCCTGAAGCAGCAGCACCAATCTAATCAGCCTGGGCTTCTCATCCTTCTTTGCCATCAAATACTTGATCGCAGAATGACCAATGTATATAACCACCTTAAAGCCCACTAGGTATAGTCAGAATTTTTCTACAACAAATACCAGGCTAGCATTTTTCTCCATGGTAGTGTAGTTTTCTTGGGCATCGTTAAGGGTCTTACTGGTATAAAAGATAGGATGAAGGATTCTATCTTTGCGCTTACTCAACACTGCTCCTACTGCATAGTTTCTTGCGTCGCTCATGAGTTCAATTGGTTGCATCCAATCTGGCGCCACCAGGATAGGTGCAGAGATTAGCGCATCCCTTAGCATATTGAACACATGAATGCAAGAATTTTCAAAATCATAATGAAGGAATCGAATTCCCACGGAAGCATGTGAACACTTATTTAGACCTTTGATGTTTATGGAAACAAAAACAGTAAAATAAAACATGCATTATGTGACTTTTATTAATTATATCAATCAAAACCCCAAGCTTTCATAAATTAATCAATATAAACTCTTACTTAGAATTTTCTTTGAGAATTGTCCGTGTATTACTCTGATTGGCCCTTTTGTAAAACTGACATTCAAAGAAATCTACTCATATTTAAAAATCAATAATGCATGGATGATCTTCAAAAGTAACCGTAATGAATTTATGCAATTAATATGAAAATTTGGAGTTTAATTGATTCAAATTATAAGTTTCGTACGATAACGGTACGAAATCCGGAGAAAAGTGTAAATTGATACAATATTTTATGAAATTTCAGGGTTTAAATTGATATAATTATTAATTCGTGTTTTTAATTGATACAAACCTCATACCATAATTTAGGGGTATAAATTGATATTTGCCTAAGATTAAATTGATAGGATGATTCGTATGATATTATTATCGATAAGTAGGGGCTATTTGAGGCGAAGTTTGGAATTTATATGTTTGCGGTTAGAGTTGGCAAAAATCCCCACGAGGTCGGGTTCTCGCAAGTACCCGCCCCAATTGGGGCAAAGAATCCCTGGTTTGACCAGGGATGATGGTCAAACTAGGGACACAAAATGAGTCTCCGACTAGGGTAAGGGAGGGTATTCCCACCCCATCCCCGACCCTGCCTCGAATATTTTTAATATATATATATGTGTGTGTGTGTGTGTGTGTGTGTATGTATGTATGTATGTATGTATATATTCAAAACCCTTTCATCAGTCGAGTTAGCAAAGAGACTCCATTTAATACTTTCCATTGCTATGTCTGAGTGAAGGAAAAACGATCAATCTATCAAAGGAAATTATTTTCTTCTTCGTTTGACAGGTATTTTCATTTCATCACACACGCACGCGCGCGATCATTCCATCAAAGGAATTTCTTTTCTTCTTCGTTTGATAGGTATTTTCATTTCATCACACACACAGACACACGCACGCACACATGGATGCACACACATACACACAAAAATAGTAGCTAAGTTACTGTTTCTATTTTTAACTTTTTTTAATTTCATTTAAATAAATAAAATAATAATTATATTAATTTGTTATCTAAAATATTTACAATTTCAATATAAATATCAAAACTTAATTGATTTTAAATAAATAAATAATTTAAAATTAAAATATAAATGAGGAATTTTTTCCTGCGGAGATTCCCTTAGCCCGACCTCGACTCCCCAAAATAAGGAATGGGCAGGCACGAGGATCACAAATCCCCACAGGGATAGGGACAGGGGTGCATCCCCGGCCCCAGCCTGCCTCATTGTCAACTCTATTTGTGGTGTACATATGTCTATGCTTGGAGTGCTAAGTTGAGTTTTGAAGTCAAAGGTATTTGGTATAGTTTTTTTACCTAAATAATCTCCTTTTTTGGTGACTCTATTTCTTTTAATAAATACTTTTATTCAATAACCCTAGACAACCTTTTTTGAATAAACTATAGATTTCCTTTTTTTAGAAGTATACTTGTATTGTTAGGAATTTTTAAAAATATGGTTTAGAGTTTATTTTTAGATTATGCATTTTAATTTTTTTAAGCAATCATTTACAAATTTGTGCATGTGATGTTTCTAATTAGTGGAATGTACAAGTGTAATATGCACATAAAAAGTAGGTTGTCAAGGGGTTTAGGATTTTTTATGGCAACTTATGTCAAATTGTAGGTTAGAGTTAATTATACATGTATGTTGGTATTGGAAATTCGATCAAAGTCCCACATGAGCTAGATAAATAGATGATCATTAGTATATAAAGGGAACAACTATCATTAATCGTATCAAGTCTTTTGGATGAAACTATAAAGTAAATTCATAAGTGTATAAATTACTATATAAGTCAATTATTAAACATCATGAAGTAATACTTTCAATTTTGTAGTTAAAAATAATTTCATTGACCAAGTTTTTTAAAGTACATGATTGATTGAATTGGTTGTTAGAGTTGGTCATCAAAGGTGATCATTGAAATTGGTCACTGGAGGTGGTAGTTGCATGAAGTTGGACATCGAAGGTGATCGTTAAAGATAATTGTTGGAGGTAATCACCAAAGGTGATTATCAGATTTTGGGTGTGAGAGGTGGTCATCAAAGCATGTCACTAATGGTGTTTGTTGCCGAAATTGGGTGTTGGAGGTGGTCGTTTGGGCATGTCACTAATGATGATTTTCACCAGAATTCGTCGTCGGTGGTGACCAGCTGATAGACTCATTAGAAATATTGGAAGGAGGGAGAGGGAAAGAGGAAAAGATCAAATTCTTTGATTAATGTGCAAAAACTATTGAAGTTGGTGGTGTTGAATTGTTTCATACCCGCTTATGAAGCTAGTGGGCCAAATATTGAATTGTGTTAAAAACTAAATTTATAGCAATGCTCTAAACACCTTTCAGTGAAATCACATATCAACTTTTATAAAGAGATTATTTTTAAAATTGATAATACATGTGCATTGCACATAATAATAAACTTATTTTTAAATGTTGCTGATTTAGTATCCACACTAGAAACATTGCTTAGAAAATTTCTAAAAACAATGTACTTCACCTTTTAAGTGAAATTCTATTTTTTTTCTTTGGGTTAGAAAAAAACGTCAAATACCTATAAAATTTATCTCCACTTTCCTCTCTATCTTGTTCTTTTCCTTCATCTCTTCTCTATTTTCTTCTACTCCTCCTCTCTCATTCCGACTTTTTTCTTGTCAACTTCATGTAGAAACAAAGTGTTGAATAAATCTACTATTTCGTGTCATGGAATGACCACTACCTTGAAAACAAAATTGTGGCACGACCTCGGTGGTCGGTGTTAATCATCTCATGCCAGTTGCTCCGACCTCAAGGTTAACACAACACTCTTAATAGACGAGCACTTGTTGGAAAAGAGTTGAAATAAAAAAAAATATATTTTTTGGTCAAAGAGATAGAAAACAAGGAGAAGAAAAGAAATATATACGTCAAACCAAAATTCTAATCTCTATATACAAGAAAACTAGAAACGTTATATATGTATAAAATTGTAACTGTCAAAGGATAAAAAAAAATGTTTGTAAAAGTAAAAATATTTAATTGTAATATTTTAGTCTAAATGTAACATTAAACATTTTAAAATTTTCAATGTGGGATGCTTTTTGATAAATCATTCCCTACAATGACAAGTCATTCCCAACACTTGAACCTACAATACGTTTCTTCCCTTTCTCGTGGATAGACTACGACATAAACCAAACATTAAAAGTAGGAAAAGAAGATCAACAGTAATTGGCATGGTCTTCATCACTTGAGGTTGGAGGTTTGATCACGCATCCCTTTATTTGTTGCACTCAAAAAAGAAAAATAGGACAAGAATTTCAACCCCATCATAATACAAAAACATTAAAGAAAAGAAATTACCCCACCCACAATCAAGACATGACCTATAAATAGAAACTCGTTTCTTTATTTGAAGCATCTCATTCCAATTTGAAGAGTTGTTCTCTTCTTTCTTTCTTATTGATTTTGAGTTAAGTTGAGAGCAAGTCCAAAAATTTTGCCAAATTCGAGTAGTTCGAAATGGCAATTATATCAAAATTAATCGTTGTATTTTGCTGCAATCACAGTAATTTGCTTGCAACCTATGCAGCGCAAATAATTATCTTCAAGATAACGCTTACCAAAAGTGTATCTTGACTACTTATTGACATTTCCAGAAGATCTTAAGGTTTTTGGTTAATTCAATTTATACGCTTTGTTATACCCTCTGTCTTACTTTTTAGTTTGAACATTATTATTGTATATAATGAAGGAATAGAATTCCTTTGTAGAAACGTTAAACATCGTGCAATTGAGATTCAATTTGAAACACACATAATGCAGGAAAAAAACTTAGGAGGCGTTTGAACGCGATAAAAATAGAAAGTTGAGTTGGTAATTATTATCTAGAGAGTTAAATTTGATGTAACGAACACATGTGCATGAAGGAACTCTTATCAAAGAGAAACATTGAGTGGAAGAAGATCGTTCCAAACCCATTGTGAAAGAACAATACATTTACAATCAAATAACAATAGTATGCATCATTTAGTAAATTACAGCATGGATTCAATTTAAATACAAAGGGAATCAAGTGACATACTTGAAGAACTATTCTTTGAGTATTCCCTCGATCAACACCAGTCCAGCGTCCAAGCAAACTCGATCAAGTGCACGAATGCAACGAACAACCAGTGAATAACACGAATTGTCAGATCCTCGAACACAATCGAGTAAGACTCGATCCTTGACCCTTAAACAGCAAACTCGACACTTCCAAGAGGCTACCTTGGTATTCTCGAAGTGAGAATCCAGGAGGTGTGGGCTTTATGTGGATTTGGTAGAGGGAAGGAGAAACTAAACAATCGTTTACACGATCGAGTAAGTAGGAGAATGAGAGAGACTCGGATTCAATCGTTGAGTAGCGAGGAGCTATCGTCTAGCAAACTCGATGCCTCGATGCTTGATCGTTCACTCTCTCAAAGGCTATCGTATAGTTATTTTTTTTATGTGATTGGAATGTGTTCGATAATGAAAAAATGAAAACCTTTTTCATTTTTATCCACCAGTTATCAAAACTGATTAAAAAACTTCCCACTCAAACTGTTAAAGGAGAAAAAATTAACCACCAACAATTATCTCAAAATTGTTTTATATAAATAAATATAATAACTAATTTATCATATTATATTTATAACCTATAATTTTAATATCACATCATATGTAATATTTAAAGCATAGTTCTTTTTCAAATTATGGCATTTAATATAAATCATATTTATATTAATTCTTCCACTTAATGTATCTAATACATCAAATCAATTATATCACGTATAATTGAATTAATTTAATTATATCATATATAATAAAATTTCTTCTGGTTAACTTGAAAAATTCAAACTAACCAAAAACTAATTCTCAACTTGAATCCATTGAGCTACCAAAGGGATCTTATAGACCTGTAGCTTGAAGCTCCAACGATACATTAATAACTTACTAAACTCTTTAATCACGATATCCACCATCTGTTAACTGCCAGACATTCCATTAAAGATTGACAGCTGCACTCTTCGCACTACAGATATATTTCTATGTCCATTGAATATAACCAGTCAACAGTACGATAAATCTTCACAAATCGCTCGTAAGTATAGCTGGGCCAATTTACCGTTTTGCCCCTATAGTTACATCTAACTCCTTATGTACCACTGATTTCTCTAATTAACAATACATCATAATCCCACTATGAGTGAACTCTTCTCGGGCCATGAGAAGGTGTAGCGCCACATTGCTTAAGCCTCGAATCAGCCCTTAAAAGAGCAATTTATCTACTTACCCATGCTTTGGGGAAGAAGTAAATTTCGTCTTGTGTAGTTGAGTTCCCAGCTCCTCAATCAGACGTATCCCCAAAGTGTTAGGTTTGAGTCAACAATCTGGCTACTCGCACCTATGCAAATCAAACATCCTCATAGGCAGGAGTTCCCAACTCACTCACGATTAAGGCCATGTTACTTATGGTCATCCTAGTAAAATGAAAGTCTTTGTCATGAACGGCGTTATATAACGGGACTAAACATTTTGTGGTCCGGTCTTATACAAACTTCTTTGTATAGAGTATCCCCGCTCGCATGTCTAATACATAATGGTCAGGATCAGACCATTTGTAGCACTTTACAATATTTGTAACACCTACAAAGCAGGCCACACTCGTAGCGTCATTAGGATAAGGTTTCCCTCTTTTATCCATATACTACAGACCATTTAGGTTATCACTTAAAGCACGATCTACTTGTATGTCTTCACATACATGCTTAAGTTACAAAGATAACCAGGGAATAAAATATCTCATATTTCATAGACAGTAGTGAATAAAATATCATCATATTATTACATCACAAATGTTTATTCATACATGTGTTTACAAACTACAAGACCCTACGAGATTTAGGACATCAACCCCAACAGTGTAGAGGAAGGAAAAATGGATTTAAAGTATTCTAATTAGGTTAATTTCAAAGAATAAGCATGCAATTAAAACAAGTATAAAAGGATAGAAGAATACAACCTTTGGAGACCACCACGAGAGTCTTCCCGACTATTCTTCAGCCTTAGAACTAGATAGTGGGATCCGGTGAGTGATGATATGGAGAGGAAAAGAGCTAAGTATTTGAGTGAAAATAATTATGAGGTTATCAAATAATCTAATAAATTTCTACTTAGCCAAGAGTAAAACTATTCGTTTTAAAGACCATTTCATGCAAAACATGCAACATTGAGTTTGATGAGAATTTGACACTAAAAAATCCACTAACTCAAAGTGGGATTAGTAGGGCAAGTGTCTTCAAATTAAGACAATACTTAGTAATGCAAAAGTTGGTATTTCTCACTCACGATTTTTTGGATATTTTCACTAACTTGGTCAAAGGTCAAAGTTTGACTCTTAAAGTCCAAAGTCAATAAATTTGACTTTTTTTTCCTTTCAAAGTCAAAAGCCAACATTTTGACTTTCATTGCATTTTTTACCTAGTCAACAATTTAGGGTTTTAATGCAATTTTGACAAATTCCATTTAATTTCAAAATTAATTATAATAATTAATTTTAAAATTAAATTAATATTAAATAATTAATTAAACAATTTAATTGATTTAATTTAATATTAAATTCAACAATAATCACTATCGAATCCCTATTCATAATCTTGATATTTAACTCTTATTTAAATATCTCATATTTTCTTTCTCTATATGTTTAATTCACAATTAAAAGGTTAAATATATCGTATATATTTTAATGCTTTACTCCAAAAATCGAATTTGAACACTTTAAATTTGTTTGTCACACTGTTTTAAGGTTTAGTTTGATTTGAGCTAGTAGGTATCCAACCTTATTCATATGTTATAGACCTTTTTGGCTATTAACTTGAACTTGATCCATCTTTATGTCTCCACATAAAGTCCAAGTATTCATGTAATAGCCATGGATCTTAGTTTATTAGATCTAGTCTTAAAAGTATCATTTATATATTCAACAACAGTTTATCGAACAAATGTAAATAACATTTTTATTGATCATAGAATATGTTTAACATTACAAGTTGCGAGTTTGAGGACATACAACCCAACACTTTGAAAATTTCATTCATACAAACGACGTGATCCTGAATCATTCATGTGGAGACATGCGAGTGGGAGCGTCCTATGCAACAAGTTTGTATAAGACCAGAAGCAAGAAATAAGTCATTCTTACTTTATAACGTTGTTTACCGCTTAAGACTGACTGTTTCAAATCGATGACCTAGGTAACTTGACCTGAATTCTGAACTAACTATGAACTCTTGTTTATTCAAGATTATTCTTAGATTTACATAGGTGAGAGTTAACTCAACAGTGCCGGCTCAATAAGCCTCCCATTTCAGGGGTAAGATCGGGTAGATAGCTGAAGACATAGAGTACAAGACGAAATTCACTCCTACTCGATTTAGCTATAGTAGAGAGGTTGTTCTTTTAAGTACTGATTCTAGGTTTTGAACAAGGGGCCCCGCCCTCTCATTGGCCCAAGAGAGACTCGATTTAATGACTAGATCACAAACCATTTGTTCATTAGAGAATCAGTGGGACTTAAGGAGCAAGATATAATTTTGGGGGTAAAATAGCTTTTGACCTAGCCGTCATTACGAACAACCTGTGAATTGTCGACTTACTGATTATAGTTAAATCAAGTGGACATAAATATATTTACAGTGAGAAAAGTGCAACTACTGAGCTATAGTGGTGTGTCTCAGTAGTTAACGAATATTGATTAATTCAGTTTAAAGAGTTTAGCCAATTAATCTCAAACCATTGGAGCTCATGATCTATAGGTCCATAAGGTCCCTCTACTAGCTCGTAAAAGATTAAACTTAGATTAGAATATTGAGTGAATTTGAAGTGTTCAAATTCAGTTTAGAGTTTTAATTTGAAATATTCAAACTTCAATTTAGGGATTGGACAATAATATTCAATATAATTAACAATTATTTTGTTGATTGAAGAGTTTAAAATATTTAAATATTGATTACATGAATAGGATTCATGTTTGAATTAGGTGTTTTATTAATTTAATATTTGATATTAAATTTTTTTAATTAATTAAATATGTTTAATTAATTAATGAATCAATTTTAATTTATAAAAAATCAATTTTTACAATTGAATTTTATTTTTATCTAAATTAATTTTAAAGTAAAATTAATTATATTTACAAAATTATTTAAATTAAAATTGAATTTTAATTTAAGTGGAAAAATTTAACTTTGAGGTTTGTTAGTGGATTTTTCCACAATTCAACACCTAGCCACTTTAATATTGCTCTTTTAGGTGTCAATCAGCAATATTGAGAAAGTGCTTGGATGTTAGAGTTGAATATATACTTCAATTTTCAGAATTGAAGTAGATTTTTGCATGCTATTTTTCTGAAATCCTGCAGAATTTTACTAAGCTCTAAAATCCTCTCCAATCCACCTAAGTTCCCTTTGAATTCTGAGTTCCATCACTCAATCCAAGGCTGGGAATAGTAGAAAAGCTCCTCTTGGTGGTCTACTAAGAATTTGAAGATCAAATTCGTGGAGTACAGCAAGGTTCAAGAGGGAATATACAAAGGTATACACATATGAAACCCTCTTTCTATTGAATTTGTTTTTAGCATGCTTTCAACTCAAATTAAGTGTAATTAGAGTGTTTAATGATTATGTTAGCTTACACATTTTGCATGTTTAATCCATCACAAAGAAGCTACAAATAAATCAACAAGAGTTGTTGATCAGGTCGGTCCTTCAATAAGAGTTGTTGATAGAGTTGGTACTTCTAGTTAGTCACATCCTTCTCAAGAGTTGAGAGTGCCTTGACGTAGTTGGGAGGGTTGTTCAACAGCCTGACCATTACATAGGTTTAACAGAAACTCAGATCGTCATTCCTGATGATGGCATTGAGGATCCTTTGACCTTTAAATAGGTACTAAATGATGTGGACAGAGACTAGTATGTCAAAGCCATAGACCTGGAAATGGAGTCTATGTACTTCAATTCATATGGGAACTTGTAGATTAGCCAGATGGGATAAAATTTATTGGTTGTACAAGAGGAAATAAGACCAAGCTGGTAAGGTACAAACCTTTAAGGCTCGATTAGTGGCAAAAGGTTATACCCAAACAAAGGGGGTGAACTGTGAAGCAGATAAAAAGTCCATATCATTTTTGGCAGGCCACTTTTGTTGACCAGAAAAGCCCCAATTGATGTCCATCAGGGAGAGATAATTATGTGAATGAATGATTAAGAGATCAAGTTCAACATTTTCAATGCGTTGAAATACCCTAATGATGTGGAACCATGCCAACTAGAGGACACGAAAGAATAGGGCGTTGAAAGATGGAATATTGAATCTGAAATGTTTGATAAAGAAGAATTGGAGCATGAAGGACCTATCTTTGCAATGAATGACAGGAAAAGAAAGTTTGAATCTTTAGATCTACATGATAGGAAACAAAGAAGACTAAGTTGTCGCTTGAAGAGCCGCCAACTTTAGAATTAAAATTATTGCCAGAACATCTGAAATATGCATACTTAGGACAAAACAACACCTTGCCAATAATTATATCCTCCCAACTGAATGCATTGGATGAGGAATCCCTTTTACAAGTGTTGAAAAAGCATAGCAAAGCTATAGGATGGACGCTTGCAGATATCCATGGCATCAGTCTGTCATACTGTATGCAAAAATCATATTAGAAGAAGGACACATGGGATCTATCCAATGCCAACATAGGCTAAACCCTGCAATGAAGGAGGTTGTCAAGAAGGAAACTATTAAATGACTTGATGAATGTATCCCTACGAAAGGAGGAATGATAGTGGTTGCCAATAGTGAGAACAAAATGATATCCACTTGCACTACAACAGGGTGGGGGATTTGTATGGACTACAGGAAACTAAATGTGGCCACTAAAAAGGATCACTTCCCCCCTTCCATTCATTGATCAGATGTTAGACAGACTTGTTGGCAACACTTTTTTTTTTTTTTTTTTTTGCTTTTTGGATGGCTACTTGGGATACAATCAGATCATGATTGCACTGGAAGATTAGAAAAAGACCACCTTTACCTGTCCATTTGGTACTTTTGCATTCTACAGCATGTGCTTTGGCTTGTGCAATGCACCAGGTACCTTTCAAAGTTATATGATAACAATCTTCTCAAACTTTCTAGAGCAATCTATTGAAATTTTTAATGATGATTTCTCTTGTTTTGGAAACTCTTACGATGAGTCCTAAAGAGTCCGGAGGTTGTGTTTCAAAGATGCTAGGAGACTAACTTCGTCCTAAACTGGGAGAAATGTCACTTTATGGTGACAAAAGAAATTATGTTGGGGCATAAAGTCTCCTAAAAAAAACTGAAAGTCAACCCAGCTAAGATTGATGTAATAGCCAAGCTGCTTGCACCCTCCAATGTTAAGACTTTGAGAAGCTTCTTGGGGCATGCCAGATTTTATCACAGATTTATCAAAGGATTTTCTTAAATAGCGAAGCCCCTCAACAACCTGCTTTGTTTAAACCAACCTTATGATTTCAATGATGAATGTAACCAAGCATTCAAGACACTCAAGCAAGCTTTGTCAACAGCGCCTATTCTAATCACACCAGATTGAAAGCATCCCTTCAAGCTAGTGTGTGATGTAAGTGATATGGCGGTAAGTGTTATGTTGGTTCAACGCACAGACAAGACGATTCAACCAATTTACTATGTTAGCAAAACTCTCAACAAAGCTCAAGAGAATTACACTACCAGAAAGAAAGAGTTGCTAGTTGTGGTCTTTGCCATAAAAAAATTTTGAGCATATATAGTAGGATCTAAGGTGATCGTGCAAACTAATCACACTGCGACGAAGTATCTTATGGCAAAGAAAGATTCCAAACTAAGGTTAATCTGGTGGATTCTGTTACTACAAGATTTTGACCTTGAGATGGGGTATCGAAAAGAAACGAAAAACCAGGTTACTGATGAAGGAACGGTGAAGTTTCATAGTGGAAACGGGGATCATTCCCAATTTATTTGTTTTTTTTTTACACAAAATGCAAATTACATAACATAATTATGCAAATATAGAAGATTTACAGCATGCAAAATAGGGGAAAAAGAAATTAGAGTTAGGGTTTCAAGAAAGTTACCCTTGAAGAATCGTTCTTCACGAATCCTCTTCTCTGAATTGATCATGATCAGGAAAAATAGAATGGCACCACTACAAGATCTTCCTCTGCATTCTCTATAAGGAATGAGAGTTTATAGGAGGAGTGGGCTCTATAATCTTTTGGGAGAGGGAGAAAGATTTGAGAGAGCAATTTTCTTTTGTAGTGAGTTCTTAGAAAAGCCAGAGAGAGCCATTGTTCTATATGAACCTTCTGTGAAGAAGATTGAAAAAAAAAAACCACTTCACATAACCACGATCGATCAAGAGAGGAAATAGAGGGAGAGAGTTACAACTCCTCTCCCAAATTAATTTCAAAAAATCAATTAATTAAATTTATTAAATAATTTAATTAATAACAATTATTTAATATATATATATATATATGATAACTACCTTATCATATAGTATATATTAAACTATATGTTATATCAAATATAACACATAACCTATAGTTTTTATATTGTATCAAATACAATATAACCTATAGTTTTAATTCTCTCAATCCTTTGTGGTATTTAATATAAATCATTTTCCTCTCAAATAAACTTTATATTATAATGTATCAAATGCATTACATTAATTATATCACATATAATTAATTCCTTCAATTAATTTGAACCATTCAAATTAACCCAAAATTAATTCTCACTAATCCCTATTGAGCTACAGAGGAGATCTGATGAACTTGTAGATTGAAGTTCCAATGGTACTTGAATAATTAATTAAACTCCTTTAATTAAATTATTCAACAAGTTTAATTAATTATTCAACATCTATTAACATTCGATCACTTCACAAAATACTGACAACTGCACTCTTTGCACTACAGATATAATTCTGTGTCCATTGGATATAACTAGATAATAGTACAATGACCTTTCACAAATTGCTAGTAAGTATAGTTGGGCCAAAATTACCGCTTTGCCCTTGTAGTTACATCTAACTTCTTAAGTACAACTAATCTCTCTAATGAACAATAAGTCATAGTCCAACTATGACTAAACCCCTCTCGGGCCAAGAGAGGGTGTAGAGCCACATTGTTCAAGCCCCAGAATCAACCCTTAAGGGAGCAGTTTATCTATTTATCCAGACGTTAGGGAAAGAGTGAATTCCGTCTTGTATAGTTGTATTCCCAGCTCCTCAATCAGAAAAATCCCCAAAATGGTAGGCTTATTGAGTCGGGGATTTGGCCACTCTCACCCATACAAATCAAATGACTGCCTTCATAGGCAGGAGTCCATAACTCACTCAAGATTCAGGTAATGTCACCTATGGTCATCCTAGTGAAGTGTAAATCTCTATTATTAACGGTGTTATATAACGAGACTAGTCATTTCGTGGTCCAATCTTATACAAACTCTTTTGTATAGAATACCCCCGCTCACATGTCTCCACATGAATGATCAGGATGATATCATTTTTAGCATTTTACAACAATTGTAACATCTACAAAATGGGTTGAATTCGTAGTGTCATCAGTATAAGGTATCCAGTCTTATCCATCTACTACAGACCATTTAGGTTATAACTTAAATATGATTCACCTGTAGTCTCTACATACATGTTTAAGCTATAGAAGATAACTTTAGATGTTAGTTTATTAGTTTGTGGGTTAATGTTACTAAATGTTGAATAAAACATCTCATATTTTATTAAATAAATAAAATGTTTGTACATTACAATTACAAACTACAGAACCCACGAGATTTAGGGCATCAACCTCACAGCTGATCACTTGTCCAGACTTGAAAATGAGCAATTCCAAAACTCATGGCAGAAAATCAGGGATGGATTTCCTTATGAGCAGCTCCTCCGCATCGAAGAAAAAGAACTCTGGTTCGGAGATATTGTAAATTATATTATTTGTAAGAAATGGCCCGAGAATTTCAAACACCATCAACACAAAAAACTCCTTCACGACTGCAAGTTCTATCGTTGGGATGAATCCTACTGGTATAAGCTAGGGCCTTATCACATCTTGCAGCAATGTGTTCCTGAAGTTGAGATGCAACAGATCCTGTAAAAATGTCATGACTCCCTATGGCGGGCATTTTGGTAGACAAAGGACAGTTACAAAGGTCTTGAAAAATAGATTCTTTTGGCCCATACTTTTTAGGGATACACGCAAGTATGTCACAAATTATGATAGATGTTAAAGGATTGGAAATATTCGCTACAAAGATGAGATGTCCCTAACCACCATTCTAGAAGTAGAACTGTTTGATTTGTAGGACCATTCCCACCATCATACAGTCATTAATACATATTGGTTGTAGTTGACTACGTGTCAAAATGGGCCGAGGCCATTTCATGTGCCAAGAATGTTGCGACTACCGTGTCAAAATTTATCAAGAAAAATATCTTTTTGCACATTGGGATGTTGCATGCGCTCATAAGCAATGAAAGTACTCACTTTGTTGATCGCATTATTTCTAAACTCACTAGGGCCATCATACAGTCATCAATACATATTGGTTACAGTTGACTATGTGTCAAAATGGGTCGAGGCCATTTCATGTGCCAAGAATGTTGTGACTACCGTGTCAAAATTTATCAAGAAAAATATCTTTTTGCACTTTGGGATGTCGCATGCGCTCATAAGCAATGAAAGTACTCACTTTATTGATCACATTATTTCTAAACTCTTGTCTAATTTTTAAGTGAACCACAAAATCACCACAACCTATCGTCCATAAACTAATGGCCAAGAAAAGATATCAAAACATGAGATCAAGTCTATTCTAGAGAAAGTGGTGAATGCTTCATAAAGAGACTGGGCAGGGCATCTTGATGAGGCCTTATGGGCTTATCCACTGCATATAAGACTCCCATTAGGATGTCTTCTTATACGTTAGTGTATGGCAAGGCCTGCCATCTTCCTCTGGAACAAGAGTACAAGGTGTTATGGATGTTAAAGAAACTTAATTTGAATCTTGAGTTGGCAGGTGAAGCAAGGAAGTTGTAGCTCAATGAGCTTGAGAAATAAAGGCTCAATGCATATGAGAATGCAAAAATCTACAAAGAGAAAACAAAGCATTGGCATGACAAACTTCTCCATAAGAAAGAGTTTGAGGTGGGACAAAATGTATTGTTGTTTAACTCTGGTTTACGTCTCTTTCCAAGAAATTTGAAGTCGCGATGGTCTAGTCCTTTCATTATTAAAGAAGTCTTTCCACACGGTGTTATAGAACTTGCAAATGAAGATGGCTCCAACGCGTTCTAAGTAAATGGTCAAAATCATGAAGGTGATATTGAAAGAGATAAGGTCTCCATAGACCTTGCTGACCCTGAGTAAATGATGAAGGTGGAGATGGTCCCTGCAATGAGATTGACCACATATTATTAGAGATGCATCTCAAACTCTTCTTTTGTGTTTTGTTTACTTTACTTTATTGCTTTGACGTTTGCTTCTTTTTATCTATTTGTTTTTGTTAAAATTGGTTGATTGATTGTTTGGGGTAATTGAAAAATCAAAAGAGTGATGCATTGAGTGTCAAGTGTGGAGAGGTAATAATTCATCGCATCCAACACACTTAACGTAGGAGACGGTACCTCAAGGGTTTTTTTACCGTCAATGAGATTTGAAATGACGTCAATCACGTGTGTTGCCTAACACGGCGTCATGTATTCCTTTTATTAAATGCGCCATCATTATACCGATATCATGCCTAATTCCACGTGCCCACTCACGCTTATAAAATCCTCATTCCTTCTTCATTTTCCTCTTTCGTTTACCATTTTGAAGCTCTTAGAACCCCTTGCTTTCCCTGCCCTTTAATGACCATCAAATCAAAGTTTACCAGCAAATTCGTGATCTTTTCTCTCAATTCTTCAAACCACCCAAATGGAAAGCCAAAAAGATACTTCTAAAGCTTCTTCCGTTGTGCATTCTTCTTCCCAACCAAAACGGCCAATGCCTTTATCTTCTCGATCCTCTCACCGTTGATTTCGATTGGCTATTCCGACGAGTGGGACTCATCCTTCCTCCCCCCAAACTTAGCCCTCCCAAGGGATATGCTTGTTCCCTCACCTTTCAAGATGCTCATTGGAAATCCCTTTAATTTCGTCTTCAGCACCCTTATCCCTCAACCAGCCTTCTCCTTCAATTTCCCCTTCCCTAGCCTTTCAACCACCTACCCCCCTTGACCTTGCCTGCATTGAACCCTTAGCCATGATTTTTTCTCAAGAACTAGCTCTCTCATGCTCATCATCACCACATAAGGGCAAAACTCAAGCTAGAATAACCACCACAGAACTGTACAAAGAGAATGTCTGCCCCAACATATTTGAGTAGGGAATGCGTCCATTGCTAGCATCAGGTAGTGACCTGGTATGCACCAGCGAGCCGAGGAGAAAAGATGAACAAGAAGTGTTTAGAAATATTTTGAAGACTATGCACCCACTAGAAAGTTTAGACGAAAAGGGTGTAGTCAATCAGCCGAAAAGAAGATGACTGAGAAGAGAGGAGAAGTTTTGCCACATGGGTCTGTTCCTACAACAAATGGCCCTAGGGCATTGGCATCCAACATGCGAGCCCTATTTGTGCTAAGGATGGGTTCGTGATGAAGATGTTTGCCACGTTTGAGAAGAAGCAGACGGCGAAGAAGAATAATGTTAAAAACTAGAAAGCGAGTGCAATGCCAAGAAAAAAGAGGTTTGAAAAAGAAAAGAGAAAAGAAGAGGCAGCCGCATCTGGCACTAGCCTTGAAGAAATTGAGAAGGAGAAGAAGGTGGTGCCCCTACGACGAAAAAGCACAAAGACAAAGAAGGTAGGGCACATCTCAAGAATGCAAAAAGAAATAGTTCTCCCTGCATCCTCGTAGAGCAGTAGAGGGCCAAATTGGTTGAGAAGACGAAGAAAACAAGAGATGGATTCTAGAACTTAAGAAAATAAGCTCAAAGTCTTATTGTGGCGACCAATTTTTAAAGAGAGGTCTATGATGAAGAGATAGAAGAAGCCGACGAAGTGGAAAGGACTAGCCCTCTGAGTCTGCAGAGATGGATAGTGCGGATAGAGCCGTTGAGGAATTTGAAAAGGAAATGCAAAAAGAGAGTGATGTGGAGAGAATAGCCAAAAATGAAAAAGCCCAACGTAACACCAGAAATGTTAAAGAAATTAGGAAGGAAGAGAAAAAGATAATGTAGAGGAAGAGAAGAAAAATGAGGCTGCGAGAAAGAAGGAGTAGCCTAAGAAACTAGAGAGTCAAGCAGTGAGTAAAAAGGTTGCACCCAAAAAAAGAGAAGAAAAGGAGAAGGTAGTAGGGCGTCTGTTGGCCCTGAAGAAAGAAGAAGAGAAAAAGGAAAAGTAAAAGTAGAGGTAGAGATAGAAAAAGAAAATCACCTCTGCTGTTGAAGATGGGGATTTCCTTAAGACCACACCACTGCTCGCATTCATAATAAACGTTGTCAAGACAATGAGGTGGTAGGATTTCTACAAAGGCCCTCTAAAGCTCAAACCATGTGCGATTCACGTGTTCTATGAAGGGAACCCTCATCTCAGTAGGTACATCACTAAAGTGGGCGATGAGAGAATATATTTCGATTTTAAAGAGGTGAACATGTTATTTAATCTACAAGACGATCCTGAGGCTGAAAGGAACAAACTTATCAAGGAGCCAACATAAGACGAAATGAAGGAAGCGTTGAAAGTGTTGGCCAAGCCAGGGTCAAAGTGGATTATCTCCCTCAAGGGGATTAGAAATGTATGGCTTTACTTTGTTAAGAAGAAGCTGCTCCCAACCACGCATGACAGCTCCATTCCAAGGGACAGAGTAATAGCAATATACTACATCATACGATGCATCCTTGTGGACATTAGGCATATCACTGCAACCCAAATTCAGGCTATGTTTTTAAAACAAGGAGGACAACTATTCTTCATCTTTCTTGTGATGTTTTGAAAAATGAAGAAGAGGTGTCTATCAAAGGAGTCATCACAAAAAACACTCTCCGACAACTATTGAAGTATTTAACCCTTCAACCTAAGGCGGTTAAACAAGAAAATAGAAATAGTGACCTTCTTAGTAACAGACTACATCTCCATCGCAGCCTTCTCCACCCAAAAGAAAAAGGTTGGTGAAAAGGTTCTTTCAATTCTCCACGCCAAGCACTGAAGTTGAAAATTTACTCGCACCTTCTTCACCTATTAGAGAAGATAATTTGATTGCACCACCTCGGTCTGAGGATAAAGAAAGATCACCCTCCATCCACCTTGAACTAGTTGAAAGAGAAAAAGAAGAACTTAAGAAAGGAAAGTCTCTTTTACCATAGCCTAGGCGACAGACTCCATCTCCGCACTGCGATGAATCAGAGGTTGAGATCATTTCTCCGTCGCGAGAGTTATTGAGAAGGGAGTCTGCAAGGCTACCTATATATTTGAATGAACATCCTCCTATCCGTCCTGATGAACCTTTCTGTTCTTCTTTATCGCTTAAACCAAGGGAGAAACTCTTCCACCGCCTCCGGAAGAAGACAAAGGCAAGGCTTTATTTTCTATGAAGCCAATGGTCTCAGACGTCCATTCGCCAACGCCTATTGCTAATGACCCAAGCCTCCTTCCCCCTACTACTAAACAAATGGGTAAAGGATCAGGTATTGGTGAAACCAGTAGGAATCCACCTCCCATCCGGGAAGAAACTCAACATAGCAGTTCTCTTTACCCTCCGAGAACCACTCGTGGGGAGTCTCAACGAGTTGTGCACAAACAAGAAACACTAATGCAGCAACAACAAGAGCTCGTGCAACAACAAACCGAGTTGCAAGAATTTGTTCAACGTCAATCTCAGCAAGTTCAGCCTCAGCAGACCTTGACGAGGACTTTCATTCGATATCAGATGCAGAGGTAGCATGAGTAATTTTTCTTTAGCATGAGTAATTTTTCTTTACACTTCAGTATATACAAGAAGTACTTTCTCAGTTGATCACCAGACCATCCCTTCTGTCGCATCTTCAGCAACCCCTTCAATTTCCTGAAGAAGAGATTCCCTCCCTCCCCTCCCCCACCAAATGACAACAATAATGTAGGCAGAAACTAAATTTGGGGTGTTTTCATTTTGTGTATTTCATTCATGGTTTTTTATGTGCCGATCACTTTATATTCATTAATCACATTGAATGAATTATCATGTTGATCCATTTTCCTCATGACTTTTCCTTGCGTTGATTTCTTACTTATATTTACTGCTTTCTTAATATTTCTCCTTGCTTTGATGCATTCTACGGCAGTGATGACACTTGTGTTAATCAATGCTTAGATTTGTTATGATAAGTATTTAGTACTTAACTTCAGGACTTTGCCTTATGAAACATTTCTTGAAATTAGTATGCGTGCAAGTTTTACCTCAAACCTCTTTTGCAAAAAAATTTCAAGGTCATCGCATAATTCGATTTCAACAATGAGGACCTTGTTTCCTTCTAAATTTGGGGTAGAAGGTTTGAGCTAATGTATTCAAAAAAATTTTAAATCTCATTGTTCATTTAATTTTCATTATATATATATATATATATATATAAAATAAAAGCGGCATTGAGT
The DNA here is from genome assembly GCF_027475165.1 of Benincasa hispida. NCBI lineage: Eukaryota > Viridiplantae > Streptophyta > Magnoliopsida > Cucurbitales > Cucurbitaceae > Benincasa > Benincasa hispida. Next base: position 42,218,567 of record NC_143478.1, read on the forward strand.
TTAGAACCTGCTCATAGTTAGATGTTCGCAAGACATCCATGGCGGAAGCCAAAATGAGAGTGAGATGTCTGGACCAACGCATAACTACATAATAATAAAATGAGTAACAAAGAGAAATTTTGTAAACTTTGAACCATAAGACCATTTCTAAAAAGAAATATAAGAAAACCTTGAAAATGAGTAAGGGACTCTTGAAGAATAAGCTTGCCGCATCTAAGGTCTAGAAATATTTCCATACAAAGGAAAATAAAACTTTGAGGAAAAATGCTAGTCAAATGAATCTTGAATTAGGAAGCACTTTGAGAGGTCTAACTAATGTGTCGAAATAATTTTAGATACATGATAAGACTTTTAATATATGCTTGAGAACAAACATTGTTTTAAATTTGGGGGTGTGATAACTTGTAGAAATACAAGTTATTTTGCCTTTTTATTGAGAACAATTAGAAAAATTTAGAGAAAAATGTATTAGCTTGACAAGAAATTCATGCAAATAATCATATTTTGCAATCATGTGCTTACAAAACTAATAATCCTTGAAAAGTATAAAATTTGATACTTTTGGACGTAGGATTCAGATGAAATAAAGAGAAAGCCAGCAAAAGAAACAAGCTGCAGTGGTGAACGCATAGAAGGAATCAACTCGATGCCCAACTTTGCAATGCATAGTACCACGCGATGAGATGAAACACAAAAAATAGAAAATGATAAAGGCGTGAACGTTGGAAGTCAAATGAATAGAGCAAGTTGGTAGCTAATGTGAGAGTTCATTGTAGAGCCAATAGATCTCTAACGTGAAGCATACGGCACAACAGGGCATGAAATTTAATGTGGGGGTTAGCAGGAGAGGAACCTTTCTTTCGACGCCTATAAATAGTCCTTTGAAGAATTAAAGAGAATATATACAGATAAGCACTAAAGAGTTGGCCGAATCTCTGCCCGTCGTCCACTCTAAATCCACCATTAACACCATCTTTTCGAGCTTTTCTTTGAAGAATTTTAAGTTAGAGCTCAGATTTCTTTTCTGAAAAGTAAGAGAACTCCATTTCCATCACAACGATCACTAAGAAGCAGCCACATCAAAGCCAAAGGGAGCAAGACATTGCAACTGAAGGCTTGACATATCTCTGTCTTTACATTTTATCTTTTTGTTCATCCATTTTTTTTTGTATTAAGTTATTACGATTGATGACTCATTAATACTTAATACAAATACGATTTCCATTCATTTTCATACATCCATGTGTTCTTATCTTTCCGTCATGAGTAGTTAAATTTTTTATGGTCAAGAAGCCCAATCTAACATTTTCAAGAATAATGCTTAAGTAGAAGTCCATTTTGTTTAATGTGTGCTTAATCTAAGACTTGAATCCTTTGAGAAATCAATTTAAGTAGAAATAATATGTTGCTCGAGAGAGTAAGAGATTGTAGAATTCATTAAACGAAGAAAAAGATAGCTTTGACGATAAAGATAAAGCATTTGTTTGAAATCAACTTGAGCATGTATCTTAGAAATAAAATAAATGTGGCTTAGAGACCGAGAGGCTAGTTTTTCATTCTGAAAGTTGAAAACATGGTGCCTACTCATGCATTATTTGAGAGAATGTTAGTAAATCTTCTTAACCCTATTTTATTTACTGCTCTTTCCTTCAATTCATCGCCAACTATTTCCTTTGTGATTGAATCTATCACCCGTATCTATCATCACCATTTGTTGCATCATCACTCCTCACACACTCTCATTTCATCATCTCACTTTTCCACCAGAGATTCGCCGCCATCAGTTACTTTAGATAGCTAGTAGATTTTAGGTACATAAATATCCACTTTAGTATATTTATTAGCATTCATCGCATAGATCCTACAATTCCAACGCATAGATAGCATAAGTCCCCATGTTCGGTCCTAGACTCACTAGAAATCTTATTTAAACTTATACTTGGGTCAAATAAGGAAAACTTGCTTTCATTTATCTCCATACATTAATTCATTCAAAGAATGACACGATTTTAAGTTATTTTCTCACTCAACACACCATTATCATATTACAAAGTGAGTGCACAACAACCGTATCCATAGTGTCAAAAGGATAAGGTACCCAATCTTATCTGTATATTATAGATCACTCAGTTTATTACTTAAACATTATCACTCATTTGCCAATTACATATATGTTTAAGTTATATAAAATAACCTTGGATCTTTGTCTATTGTATTTAGGTTAATGCAGACTAAATGTCAAATAAAATAACACTTTATTTTATTAAATAAATAATTTGTCTACAAATAATTTACAAACTAAGAAACTCATAAGATTTAGGGCATCAACCCCAACATATAATATGTGTATTGTAGTTATTGTATCTAGTTGAGGTATATAATCAGCTTGCTAGTATTATTTAGTTCTTATACATCGTTTCCTCTAACAAAATATAAACTTATGTTAGGTATTAATTTTGGCTTAGTTGGTCAAATTGGATGCCTTTTTTTTAAAAAAAAATGTGTAACTTTCAAAGAGAGGAGAAAAAAGTGTTGGTATCAAAATTGAGACGAAAAAGAGCCCAAATGAAAGATGAGAGGGAGAAGAAAGGAAAATTGTACAAAATGACCCAAAAACCCAAACTTTCATATGACTGACTCATTCCTAAAACTTTATTACTTGTGACCTTTTTACCATGTGAAATTCCTCAAATACCCTCGTTTGAAAACCCACTTAACGAGCATGCCTCAAATACCCTCGGTAAGAGGCGCACAGTTATTGTAAGAGTCGCGCTCGTTAAGTGGGTTTTCAATCAAGAATATTTGAAGAATTTCACACGGTAAAAAGGACACAAGTAATTAAGTTTTTAGGAATGGATCAGTCATAGAAAAGTTTTGGATTATTGGGTCATGTTGTACAATTTTCCCAAAAGAAAGGGGAGAAGAAATAGTGAAAATAGAGAGAGAAAAGATGAGAGAGAAATTTCAAGGTAATTTAACGTTTTGGGTAAAATACTTTTGGGAAAAATACCTTTTTAGTCCCTAGGTTTTGGGTCTAATTTATATTTGATCCTAGGTTTCAAAATGTTATACATTTAGGCCTTAACTTTTGAATTTGATTTCAGTTTAGTCTCTAAGTTTCAAAATGTTAGAATTTTACCCCTGACATTTGAGTTTTATTTCAATTTAGTCCCAAGATTTCATGATTCATATTTTTAACTTTGATTTTTTTACTAAAGGCTCATTTTTCTTCTTTGTTGTTAATGAATCTTAAGAAATTTAAAATAATTAAACGAATTATAATTACTTAAATTTCACTATTTTTCATTACTTTTAAAATTGAATTTAAAATTTCATCTTATAATTATTTTAAATTAATTAATTAATATTGATATCAACTATTAAAATTAAATATTCAATAAAAAATTAAGATTAAAAATGTAAAATATTCAAACCCAGGGGATCACTGCTACAACAAAAGTCACTTTTAATAACATCTTAATATAGCATTTTATAAAAACTGTTACAGAAAATTAAAAAAAGGAATGAAAAAAATTAGGGTGCGCACGTACACTTTTTTTCCTCTTCCACATTACAAACTCTCCCTTCATGCGTTCCTTTCCCCCCTTTCGTTCTTCCGCCTCTCTCTCTCTCTCTCTCTCGTGCGTTCTCTCCTTCGTTCTTCCACCATTCTCCCCATTTTCCCTCTTCCCCCGTGTTCTCATTCCTCGTTCTCCTTTGTTTGATTTTTCCACCTCTTCCGCCTTTCTGTCGTGTGTGTTTACTGTCTGCCATCTCTCCATCTTCTACTCCGTTCGTGGGCTTGTCTCTCCATCTTCTATTTTGTTTCTCTCCATCTTCTACTCCGTTCGTGCGCCATCTACGCCGTTCGCCCAAGTCTGTCATCAGCAACTCCACCATTCGCCCAAGTCCGCCATCTACAACTCCACAGTTTGCCCAAGCCCAGCTTCTTTATTCTTATTCTGTAATCTGTAAAAAGGAAAAATAGATAAAAGGACACTTCTTGAGGTACTCACAAAACTTCTTTTTTTATGTTGCTCAAAATTTCCCTTTATGTTTCACAAATTATTTCTCTTGGAGGGTACTCACAAAGCTTTGTTATTCCTTTTTCCCACTTGATGGTGGCTTTGTCATTCTTTTATTTTCATAATCTTGGTTATTTTGTTGACGATCTGGTATGTCGATGTGAAATCCTATTTTCCAACTTGTGGTGAAGTCGCTTGAAAGAGTGTGTGGTTGATCTTGAACAAAGAGTAATTGTGTTACATATCCTAATTCTTAGAGGAGATGACATATGGTTGAACTAACTTAGGAAATTATTGATGCTTTCTGTGTTATGCAAGAACGCTTTGTGCATTTCCTTTTTCCCCCTTTTCATTTTTTTGTTGCACATCTAAGTCTCATCTCCCTTAATGTCTTTCTTTTTACCTCTCATTTCTTTTTCAATGGGAGGAAAATTTTAAAAATACTATTGATTTCTAAGTCAAACCCACCACTCACATGTCCCTTTCCAGCCATATGGGTCTGTCAATTTCACCGTTTTTCTTATTCTTCTTCTTCCGTTTGATGCTTCTCTTATAAGGTTGCTGAAGCAGATATGGAGGAGGGCCAAATTTCTTCATTCTTGGGCAAATATGGCTAAATTTTTCTTGCTTTGTTCTGTGTTATTGCTTTGGCTGTTTTTGGGTTTACTAATGGGTAGGAGAAGAAGGTGGAGATTGGGATTTTTGAGCTCATGAGAGGTGACCTTTAAGTGAAATTCACCAATTGGGGTGCAACTATTATGTCTCTTCTTGTCCCTTTGCAGGGGTTTTAAGGTTTATGTTATTGTGTTTGTTTATTTGTTTCCCTTATTGTGTTTGTTTATTTGTTTCCCTTTTTCTCTTATGGGGGTTTTCTTTCTTTTTTCTTTCAGGAAAGTTGGAGGGTATTTCTCTTGGGTATGATTCCATTCAGGAGTATCAGGTGAGGTTTTTCTCTCTCCTCATGGCTTGTTTTTTTATGTTTTTAGCCTTATTTTTCCTATTATCACTTTGATTGTTAGTTTTTACGCTTCTACTTCTGTTTCTGGCTTTTTGTTTGGTTTATAATTTCTCCCACTTTTCATCTTTTGAAAGGTGAAAGGCCATGGGAATAAAAATATCTAATAAGAGTATGTGTAGTCCAAATTCTTTATGATATGATATTTAAAGTTAGAAAAAAGTTGAAGTTTGTGTTGCTAGTAGAATTAAACTTTCTTGCTTTCAAATATAATTCTTCTAGGCATTAATAGTGGTTTTATTATATTTGCTTTAAAATTCTTCAAAAGGTCTTTTAAGTTTGGGCTACCTTTACTTCAAACTATCAAGATTTTTATTGAAGTGTAACTCGTTCTCTTTTGACATTGCAAGCAACTAGCCTTCTAATGATTTATGTTGATAGTTTGCATGCTTTTAGATGATCGAACATTCCTATAATCTACTCTTGTGCACTCTACCTTTCTATTCCCTGAATTTGCTATAATAATATATTTCTAGCTACCATGTTTCTTCTCTTGAGAATTATGAATCGTGATTATAATTACATAGTTTTTTTGACATGTGTACCGAATATATTGATTACAATTGTATTTCCTGACTGTTTTTTCTTATACAATTTCATGTTGTTTGAACATTGAACGAGTAATAATGGAATGGATGTCATTAGGTGGTCATCTTTCTAATACTCTTTTAGATTATTTGTATTAGTTGCATGTTTCTAAGTCCTAAATAGAGATATCATTGTGATTCATAATTATCCTATTAATTATAGTGATTTTGAATATAGTGCTTTGTTTTTTGCATGCTAGAAATTTGAATATTTTATTGTTTATAATTATGATTGTAGATGTGGATGAAATGTGAATTAATTACATCTTTCTTTGTCTACACAAATATATGGGCAAGCGACATCTATAAATATACATATGTTTATAATTTAATTTTACAATGATATTTGAAACTAATTGTAAAATCTAAAAAAAAAAAAGTAATGGCATCAAAAGTGCTATTAAAGGTCAATTATAGCATTTGTTATAACGTTCTTTTATTAATATAAAAAGTTACGATAGCATTTTTTGTAACACTATGAAACGTTTTCATAACACTAAATTAAAGTTATCGAATATCAACTTTCTATAACGTTATTTATAGCCGTAGAAAAACGCTATGGAAAATCGAGAAATTTCAATAACATTAGCTATGATAGCATCTCTAGAACGCTATGAAAATCATAATTTGATTACTTAGCGGTTTTTTAATTCCTTAAATTTAAAGGATTAAAAATGTAATTGGACTAAAAATGTATAATTTTCAATAATTAATTTTGAAATTAAAATATTAGTTTTTTTATGAAAAAAAAACATTAGTTTCTTTTAATTTTAAGTTAACATAGTAAAAAAAATCCTTTAAAAAAAATTAGTGAAAGCAACAAAATTATGTGATATTTAATTTTTAGACTTAGTAAAATCGACAACTTTTATTTTTAGTTAAGTCATATTAAAATATATATTTCTTCTTATTTTCCTATTTGAAGTAAATAATAATAAAATTAGTCATCCTTTTTTTTCCATTTTTTATTCAAACAATATGTAGTGAATAATCAACACCTTACCCTTCTAAATCTTTACCTTCGTTTTTAGCTGATGCCATGCTTGTTAAATTTTGATTTTAATTTTTTATATTTGTGCTTGTATTTTCTTAAATTTCATATACTTCGATTTTCACATTTTTTTTAGAAACACTTGAACCCTCAATCAAATTTTTTTAAAAAAAAAATGAAAATTATTTGATATAAAACCATCTAGAGCATCAAATTACTATTTATATTTTATTTAATAATTTTTATGTAATTTTAGCATTTTTCAATTTTATTTTTTATGACATTAATTAGGGGTATTTTTGTCATATTGCTATGATCATGGCATCAAAACTTTCATTGGGAGGCTATGTAAAGCCTTGCCATTAGATTCTTTTGACATATTGCGTTAAATTGAGTTTCTCTCATTTCACTTCTTTCAAGTTTAGCCAGAAAGTTTACTGGATTTTGCAATTCATGTGTTGAGTTGCATGCCAAGAACATTCAAGTAAGGTTGATCATCCTATCTTGTGAAGTATCCGAATCTTGGGCCAAAGGAATTACTCTATCTCAAGAGCTTTGATCATAAAACATATGTCTAACAAAATTTTAGGGTTGAAATCATATCAATTTGGGGATTTTAGTAATTGATAATTAAGGGTTTTCATATCAAAAAGTTTGTAATATCAACTCGCTAGGATTTCCATATCATGATAGTGAGCTTCAACTAAATTTGCCTAGTTTTTCTTTTGAGTTTTTGTAAAACATTAAAGTATTGACTTTGTAGCAAAGCTCAAAGATTGACCCTTAATGTTTCTAAGGTCACAAGTTGAATGAGAATTGGAAAGACCGACTTTCATTCCAAAGTAGATGAAATCTAGAACATTCTCAACATTTGACATCTCATAACTACAAAGTTATTTTACAAAGGAAAAAATTTAAGAGAAATCCAAGAAAAGTAACATAATTTTCTTCCCATGACCCTAAAGCTACTATACAAAGCTTTGATTTGATTCGAAAACTAATCCTTCACAAATAGGAAAAAATGATATGAACCAATTATTATTTATATTTTTATCTATTTTATGATTCATGATATACTAAGCAAGCGTGGTTTTGCCATTTTGCCATCTAAAATGTGACATTACAGTTTTAGGTCGTTTGAAGATTACATTGCATTAAATTTTGACCTTTTTGATTCGGTCAAGTTTAGCTATGAGAGTTTTTTAAAGTTTGCAAAAGACATTCAAATGAGATTGAGACAGTTTGTGTTTAACCTAATCCTAGGATTGAAATTATATAAAATTGAGGTTTTTATAAATCGAGAATTATGAATTCTTAATTTTAAGTCCATATTAATTTTGTTTTTAAAAAAGTATTTTTTAAACTTAATAACAAATATAAGAAACACAATTTTAATTTTGAATTTAGTTTTTTTTTTAATTCATGTGTCTAAGTTTACTTTTTAGATATCATCGAAACTCGTAGGATATTATATTCTAGGTAGGTGTCCCATGAAGTGAACCCATCCCCTCTTATTTTTAACTTAACTAGATTAAAAAAAATTAAAATAAATAATAAAGATGACAAATTTAAACTAATATAAAATCAACCATTATTTGAATACAACTAAATATTTCACAACCCAAATTTTTAAATTTACCCTCCATTCTCAAGCTTCCTAAATCTGCTAGAACTGCACAAAGACAGATTTTTTAAACCTAGACTACCTAAACCTCTTAAAATAAAAATACAAATACAAATAAACAATTAACACATGCTTAGGTTTTGTCAAAACAATTACAAGAACCTTTCTAGTGCAGGCTATTTGACATTATTCCGAAAGCAATTGCACTCTCGCTTTCAATGCCAAAATCGTTTTCCAACCAAAAAGCCGAATGTGATATAATTTCAAACCCCTGCATTGACCAAATATAAGCAATTAATTCAAAGCATCATTTTTATACGCCTAAACAGCCAGGAGGAAGCTTAATCAACCAATCTGTGATGCTTTTTCTATGGCTCCTAAGGACAACCTACAAAGCAAACCACTAAATTCAGTAATAACATATGAACTGACTGGTTGTATACTCACGTGGTTGATGGCAGAGAATTACATGAATGACGAGACCAACTTAACCTAAAGTCTTGTACAAAACATGGACCTACTACAAAAATGGAATTCATGTCTAAAAACTATCGACCTTTGAAGCAGATGAGTACCTTATAGTACAAGTCACTTCACAGTCATTGAGCTACGGAGCAAGGAGCAGTTTGACTCGTCTCGGTAGTCACCCTGCTCATTTTTAGCAAAAGAAGATTTAGTTATAGTATTGAAATAACTTACACATAAGGAGCGCAAATTAATTTTATTCATGAAAAACATAGCTTGAGGGAACATGCCATCTCTCCTCTGTCATATAGCCCAAAAAAGAATAATAACTTCCCATTCGACTAATCACACATTTGAACTCATTTATTACCCATGTGATTCATCATATACTGTAGACAAAACCAAGAAGGCTCCTCGGTTTTTTAAGATTTTTAACAATTGTGGGCAACCAGACTAAGTTAAATAAATTATAAATCTATACTAGTCGTAAGCACAATTATCAAATCTTACTAGATACTACATTGAGTATTAAGAAAATTGCAAGATATTTTAGTATATTACCACCATGATTTAAATCCATGTCTCACTTTGAAAGAATCTCAATCACTTCAAAATAGTTAAAGTGCCAAAGTGAGACTTGACTCAATGGTATTGGCATGTGCCCTATACCTAGAGGTCAGAAGTCCAATCCCCCATCCCACTATCGTACTAAAAAAATTAGTGAAAATAATAAATAAACTCACCTTTTTATTGAAAGGAATTGCAGCCTAGTAGTCTTACTACAGAAATTTCGATCATTCTCTTGTCTCCATGAACATGCAAATTGAATAGCTCTAGTCGTAACAAGACTGGTGTTTACGGTAAACAATTATATAGTACCCTAAAAACCATAAAGTGTGCACTGGAGTTTTAAATTGAAATTTGTGGACTTTAATAATTACAACGACAAAAGAACCGGCAACCAATGAACATATACATTATACAGTTGGACGAAGTTTCATGAAAAGAAAATTCATGGAGGAAGACTTACTGGTTCTCCATACACAGCTTCTTACGTGCCTTTCTCTTGTTCTTAGATCTCCTTTTAGAGCCAGTTGCACGAGCATGATCACCAACAGGCTCCTCTAAAGTTGAAGGCACAAATTCTATTGGGAGTCTCACTGGAGGGGATGATGCTTCCGGTTTTGTTGATCTAAATTCAGGTCGAAAATGAGAAGTTGGACAAACTTCTGAAATTGCACCGCATACCACTCCATTGTCCAAAATAGCATCTTTAACTTCTTTATTTTCATCAACTGTCATTGCAACATGTTCCACTTTATTTTCAGGCATGGATTTCGGTTGAATTTGAGAAAAATGTGAATCTTTAACCTTTTGCAACGTTGCATGGAATCTGACTTTAGATGCAATGATTTCCGCAAGAGTTTTTTGTGATTTAGGATTTCTTGCATCTCCTACAAAATAATAATAATAATAATAATAATAATAATTATTTAGAAAAGAATCAACTTTGACAAGGCACCAATATTTTGAAATAATTCAGAAGTAATTGTTTACAACTACATACCATGAAGTGAAAGAATAGCAGCACGTGCTGCCAATTGCTCTGCCTCTTTCTTACTCCGACTAACATCACTAGTATAGACCACACCATCAAAATCCAAAGTGGATTGGAAAAATGGAACCGAGCCTTTATGGTGTTTAGTTGTGTATATAGGTCTTTTCAAACTCATTTTGTCCGTATATTCAGACAAAATGGACTTGCATGACATCAAATCCTGCAAATTGAACCAATGACATAGTTTGTATATCAGATATGAAGTCAATAAAAAGTACTTTGACAACCACAAATATATAAAACATTTTCTTTTCAACATGTCAATATTTAATCTCATTATTGGTGAAGCGCTAGTACTTAACAATATTTTTGAAGTGCAAGCCACACCTTAGGCAACAAGTTTCACAATCGCCTCAAGGCAAGAGGCACCAAAAAGGCATTGCCAAGCGAAATGAGGCAAACTTAACAAAATAATTAATATATATGGCAGAGAGTTGAGCTCAAGGGGGAAATGCCAGAGTCGTTTGGCTAACAGAGTTTTATTGTGAATTCTTAAGTTCACAATTTCTAATCCGCCCAGAGAAATTGGTCTCTCACCAACCTCCTATCAGACCATGAGCAACCATTTTCCTTCTTCCATGCTAGCTTAGCAGTTTCATCAAGTCTTTTTTTGTCTCCAGGCATTTTGCCTCTCACTTGCTCGGCACAAAGACACTAGTGATATGATTAGGGAGTTCCTCCTCCATTCGTCCTTTTGCAAGAAGGGCTGATTCTTATAGCTTGTTGGGGTATGTGCTATATTATGAGATCTTTGGGGCAAACAAAATGACAGTCTTCAGAGGATTGAAGAGGGATCCTAGTGATATCTGGTCTCTCGGTAATTTTCATATTTCTTTAGGCTCTCATTTTGAAGATCTTTTGTATTATTCTATAAGTACCATTTTAGGTAGTTGGAGCCCATTTCTCTAAGGAGGGCTTCCTTTTTGTGCGCTTGACTTTTTTTGTATGTCTTTATATTCTTTCATTTATTCTCAATAAAAGTTGTTGATTTCATAAGGTACATAAATAAATAAATAAAATAATAACCAATACCAAATTTCTAAAAGAATCTCGCTCAAGATATTTTAACATGTGAGCACCTATGTACATAGAATCTACTTCCATAGTAAATTTCTCTCAATTGTTGTTGATGGGAGGCTGTGAGGACTCCATCGGACTGTATGTGGTGATGCAAGAGCTGTGATGATTGTGTTGGTTGAGAAGGGTCTAGTGACAGAGGGAGAAATTTATGTTGTGTTGGTTGATTGTGTTGATTGTGAGCACCTGTGATGATTGTGTTGATGATTGTGTTGATGATTGTGTTGATGTGAGCACCTAACATGTGAGCACCTGTGATGATTGCGTTGGTTGATTGTATGTGGTGATGCAAGAGCTGCCAATTTCGAGCCAAAACAGGAGCGACATGGAGAGAGAACTCAAAATATTCTTTCAAGGTCGTTGTCTCAATTGAATTTGGTTCTAGATTTTATAGTACATAAATACCAATTAAATCCCCCTTTTTCAGTGCATTTGGTGTTTCTTTGGAATAGAAAAGGGATGCCAGTGCTGAGCAAATTCATGTGATGGCTTCTTTGTTGAGGAAAGCACATCAAAAGAAGAAACCTCATAACTTTTATAAGATATATGGGTTACTCCTCTCATTGGCGATTGGCTTTGAGATAGAACCTCTGTTTATCTAATATGTTCTTTTTTGCAGTGTTTGTGAAATGTAGCTGGAAAGAAATAATAGAAATTTTAGAGGGAGAGATATGTGGAGGAGTTGTGGGGGGACATTACATAATACCTTGGTTAGGGCCTTGCTGGATAAGGTGTTACTATAATTATCCATTAGGCCTTATTCTTTTGGATTTGACGCCTTGTAGTTCTTGGGTTTCCATTGAGGCTAATTATTTATATGCCCCGTCATAATTCTGATTTCTGAATGAAAGCTTAGATTCTTCTAAAAGATAATAAATAAATAAATAAAACTACATTTGAATCCTATCCTTATGAAGTACAAACAAAAGCATCCAGTTTCTCACGACCATATTCCTGAGGGCATTATGTCCAAACTTATTATTCAGACACAAAATGCCTCATCACTAAAACCAATTAAATAAATTCCAACCTTTGAGGTTGTCTATGACTATGACTATAGGAAATCTTACACAACTTAAGTGATTATATACAACTGTTACTAAGATTTCTTCGTCCAAGAACAAAAACAAAATATATCAGGTGGAAATTACTGCTTCTGTTTGCTTCAAATAAGTTATCGTACACATTGTGAAAGAAAATTACAAAAAAATATATATTATTTTCAATGCAAAAAATCTTATTTGTAACAAACCAAAAATCCAGCTATTGAGGTAAGAGAGCCAAACTACTTAACTACGACATTGGTTATCCCATTCTAACTGACGTGGGACAAAGGTTGCCCATACTACTTTGGTTCTTAATATTACCCCATCCTCAAAAAGTCAATGTCCCGACAGCTAGACCAGCGGTACTTCACTTGGAAACACCCGATCAGAACCCTCCGCTAGTGCTCCTCTCTGAAACGTCGACAACTAGCTCTGATACCATTTTTAGGTTCTTAAACACCTTGGAGAACCACACCCCAAAAGCCAACTATTGAGGTGAGAGAGCCGAGTCACTTAAGTATCACATTGGTCATCCCATTCTAACCATGTGGGTCAAAGATAGCCTATACTACCTTGGTTCCTATTAATACCCTTATAGATCTCGGTTATGTATTTACTGTTTTGGCTCGAAATTGGCCGAGGAAACCGAGGCTTCCTCCCTTCCAAGCTCGCAAGCTATTTTTATATTAAAATCTTCCCTATTCTACCTCACTCCCTCCTCCTGTTTTATACTAAATTTGGTAACAAATTCCTCCCGTGTGGTCCCCACATTATTCATCCTTTCTAACTACTTTTATTCCCTTCTACTCCCTCATTTACATTTGTGCCCCCCTTCCTATTCTTCCTATTGTTTCTCCTTTCATATTTCCTAATTATAGGAGGTTTATCATTACCCTCCCCCCAAAATACCACCTTGTCCTCAAGGTGAAAATCTGGAAATTGTTCGACAATTTGTGTTCCGCTTTCCCACGTTGCATCTTCGATTGGCAGTCCTTCCCATTGAATAAGTACTTCAAAATCAGTAGGTGATAATATAGTGGTGCCAATCTTCCTAATCCCCAAGACGACCACTGGGTGAAGCTTGTGTTGTTCTTCTGCTTGCCATGCTGGTGATGTAGAGATTCTAGGCATTAGGGTACCTACGGCCTTCCTCAGTTGTGAAACATGAAGTACTGGATATATGTTGACACTGGGGGGAAGATCTAGCTTGTATGCTACCGGCCCCGATCCTTTGGATGATTTGAAAAGGACCGATGAAGCGTGGTGCCAACTTTGGATGTTTATGAATTAGTAGGGAGCTTTGGCGATATGGTTTGAGCTTGATGTACACCCAATCCGAGACCTCGAAGTCCACCTCTCGTTGTTTAGAATCCGCTAGTGCTTTCATCCGTTGTTGGGTTGCCTCTAGTGTACTCTTCAATTGTTTGAGCATTTCATCTCTATCTTTCAATAACACATCCACTTCTCCTACTACTGCGTTTCCGTGCTCATAACAGACTAGTGGGGGTACCGGTCGGCTGTAGACCACTTCATAAGGTGATTTTTTTATTGTTGGGTTGCCTCTAGTGTACTCTTCAATTGTTTGAGCATTTCATCTCTATCTTTCAATAACACATCCACTTCTCCTACTACTGCGTTTCCGTGCTCATAACAGACTAGTGGGGGTACCGGTCAGCTGTAGACCACTTCATAAGGTGATTTTTTTATTGTTATGTGGTAGGATGTGTTGTAGTTGTACTCAACCCATGCCAACCATTTAGACCACTATGAGGGTGTTCCCATGGCAAAACAGTGGAGGTATGCTTCTAATTCACGATTGACCACTTTGGTTTGCCCATCCGTTTGAGGATGGTATGACGTGCTCCTTTTCAACTAAGTGCCCATTAGTTTAAATAGTTCTTCCCAGAATAGGGTAGTGAATATCTTGTTTCTATCCGATACCATGCTCCAGGGAACTCCATGTAATCACACGATTTCCCGAAGGAATACCCCTGCTACTGTGGCCGCGGTATATGGGTGGCGGAGGGCGAGGAAGTGTGCATACTTGGACAAACAGTCTACCACCACCAAGATGGAATCATATCCCTCGGATTTTGGCAGCCCATCTATGAAATCCATACTGATATCATCCCAAATAAGCTCTGGTATAGGCAACGGATGTAGTAGCCCTGCGGGTGCTAAAGATAGGTACTTGGCTTGCTAACAAACCGAACAATCTCCCACGAAAGCCCTTACCCGTGCCTTCATTCCTTTCCAAAGTGGTCAATCGTGAATTAGAAGCATGATTCGTTTTAAGCCGTTGGTACATTTTAACTACTCCGTTGTGACCTCCGATCGGGCTGCTGTGGAATTCTTGGAGTAGTAGTGGAATTGTTGGAGATTGGGGCAGTAGTATGATTCGTTGTTTGTACAACAAAAGTTCCCCCTTGAGTGAGTATCCTTGTGGGTAAGGCTGTCCTGTCCGAATGCTCTCTCAAATGCCTTGTAACTCCGGATCTTGCTCGACTTGGCTACTAAACACGGCTGGATTGATCGAGTTAATCACACTTAACATGGTCAATTCCATTGTGGATGGTAGTCGAGATAATGCATCAGCGGCTGAATTCTCCAAACCTTTCTTGTATTCTATGTCAAAATCATATCCGATCAGCTTGGCTACCCATTTCTGATATTCTCCAGCGATGATCCGTTGTTCCAACAAGAACTTGAGGCTTTTTTGGTCGGTGCGCACGGTGAATTTCCGGCCCAAAAGGTAAGGTCTCCATTTTTGGACAGCCATGACCCTGGCGATCAATTCCCGTTCATATGCAGCCTTGAGGCGATGCATTGGTGGAAGTGCTCGACTGAAATAAGTTATTGGCCACCCCTCTTGCATCAGTACCGCCCCAACTCCTACCCCTGATGCATCCGTCTCTACCACAAATACTAGTTGAAGTCAGGGAGTTTTAAGATAGGGAGTTGCACCATTTTATGCTTCAGAGCTTCGAAGGCCGTCTGAGCTTCTTCATCCCATCAGATTTCTCCTTGAGCTGTTGGGTCAATGGAAATGCAATGGTGCCATAATTTGCTATGAATTTGCGGTAGTATCCGGTCAATCCAAGGAATCCCCTTAGTTGTTTTACAGAGGTCGGGGTGGGCCAGTTCATCATGGCTTCGATCTTTGACGGATCGGCCGCTACACCTTCAGCCGAGATCATGTGGCCTAGGTAATCAATTTGGTTGGCCGAAAATGTGCACTTCTTGAAGTTGGCCACCAATTGATTATCTTCCAATACTTGCAACACCAGGGACAAGTGTTGGACATGATCACAGATTGAGGAACTATAGATTAGGATATCATCAAAGAAAACCAGCACAAATTTTCATAAATAAGGTCGTAAGAGTTCGTTCATTACCGATTGGAATGTCGATGGAGCGTTCCTCAATCAAAACGGCATAACTAAAAATTTGTAGTGGCCTTCGTGGGTGCGGAATGCCGTTTTGTGGACATTTGAGGGTGCCACCCGGATTTGGTGGTAACCTGACTTCAGATCAATCTTGGAGAATATTCATGCTCCGGCTAACTCATCAAGAAGCTCGTCTACCACCAGATTGGGGAAGTTATCGGGTACCGTTACTAGGTTTAGAGCTCTGTAATCCACACAAAAGCGCCAATTGCCGTCCTTTTTTACTAGCACTGGACTGGAGAATGGGCTTGTGCTAGGCTGAATAACTCCGGCGGTGAGCATCTCCTCCACCAGTCTCTCGATTTCATCCTTTCGGAATTGAGGGCATTGATATGGTCGGACATTCACCGGCCCTGCTCCAGGTTTCAGCTCAATGTGATGATCGTGGTGTCGTGTTGGGGGCAATCCTTCCACTGTCCGGAATATTGACTGGAACTTTTGCAAAACCTCCAGGATCTCAGGGGGGTTCCCTTCCTCTGGTCGGCGCTCCTCCCCCTTGTTGTGGTTAGAAGTGAATTCAACTCAAGCAAAATTCCTTGGCCCTCTTCTCTGACGAGTTTCAACATCGACTTGAGGGATATTTGTGCTTTCATCAGACTTCGGTCTCCTTTTAAGTGCACTTTCCAATCTCCGATCTGGAAATTCATCTCCGACGTACGCTAGTCACATTCTACTCGTCCCAACGTCATCAACCATTGGACCCCCAAAACCACATCGGCACTGCCCAGAGGTAAGGGAAAGAAATCATTAATAATAGTAAGGTTTAGGAGGTTCAAAATTACCCCTTTACAAATACCGGTAGTTCGGACAGAGCTTCCCGTTCCCAACATTATGTCGTAGCTCGTCGTAGGTGTTTGCGGCAATTCAAGGACCGCTACCAACTCCTTGTCAATGAAATTGTGGGACGCCCCACTTTCTATGAGAACAACCACGTCTCTGTCCCCGATCGCTCCCTTGACTTTAATCGTTTGGGGTGAGCCGATTCCAGCTAATGAATTAAGGGAGAGTTCTGCAGCTTCGCTCTTCGTGGTATCGACCACCATAGATTCCAAGGTCGTCGGTGGTGATGCATCGGTCTTCTTCCTCATCATGGTGCAACAAGATACTTAACTCCTTGCAACGGTGGCCCGGGGTGTACTTCTTGTCACAGCGGTAACATAGCCCCTTGTCTCTCCGGTTCTGCATTTCGTTGTCGGACAAGCGTTTGAATGCGTCGGTGCTGAACGTCTTTCCATTTACATCCTTCAACGTTACAGAGTTAGAAGATGTACCTCCGCTGCGGGTCGGGTTAAGTGAAATGGTTTGGGCTATCAAATGAGTGAGATGGTTTGGGTTGTGGTCGGTCTAACCCGCGGGTGCATTGAGGCCTGCTGCTGCCCCGGTCCTGGTTGGTTTTGATGGGCTTGGGCCGCCCCCACCCATTTCTTTCTTCGGGCCTCCTCCGTGTCCTCGATGATATGGGTCATCCTCATCTTTTCCTTAAGCCCAATAAGTTTGAACATCCGCATCTCAATCTGTATATCCTTCTTCAGCCCGCTAACGAATTTGCTCTCCAATGTTTCATCTGAAAGGTCCTTCAATGGCCCAGAGAGTTGTTCGAATCGCCACCGGTATGCTCGAACGCTGCCTTCCTGCTTCAGTGTGAGGAACTGAGCTCGCCGGTCTTCTTTTATCGGTAAAAATCGCAACAGTAGCTGCTCCTTGAACTTCGCCCATGTGTCCATCGGTGTCCTTTCTTCTTCCCATTGGTGCCATTCCAATGCTTCCCCTTCCAAACATAATATTGTTGCCTCGATCTTGTCCTTCTCGGACAAACGGTTTACCACGAAATACCTCTCGACCCGATGAAACCAATCCAACGGATCTTCTCCTACCTCACCCTTGAAGATGGGGATCTCTAATTTCCTCAATCTCATATCGAATAATGGCACTTCTCTCCTCTCCTTGCTACCTTCCATCGCCGGCTGTTTTCCCTTATCCGTCACAGTTTGCTCGAACGAGCCCGACTCTCTTTCTCCGGGCACTTCCATCTTCTTTGACCAAACCTCCAGTGCTCGTATCATCTTCTGCTTGAGCGTCTCTCCCAGAGTTTCTATCTTGGCAACCATAATATTTTCGGTGACCTGTAGCATTTCCACAAACCTTTGGTCCATCCGGTTTTCCATCCCTACTTGTAGTAAGGTAAGTGTTGTTCTATGACTGCTGACATTCTTGCTTCCATCTTCTTCACCATGCCCCTCCCAAGAAGAAACGACTCTGATACCAAATTGATAGATCTCGATTATGTATTTACTGTTTTGGCTCAAAATTGGCCTAGGAAGCCGAGACTTCCTCCCTTACAAGCTTGCAAGCTATTTTCATATCAAAATCTTCCCTGTTCTACCTCACTCCCCTCCTCTTGTTTTATACTAAATTTGATAACAAATTCCTCCCTGTGGTCCCCACATTATTCATCCTTTCTAACTACTTTTATTCCCTTCTACTCCCTCATTTACATTTGTGCCTCCCTTCCTATTCTTCCTATTGTTTCTCCTTTCATATTTTCTAATTATAGGGGGTCTATCAACCCCATCCCCGAAAAGCCGACATCTCGATGGCTAGACCAACTATACTTCTCTCGAAAACACCCAGTCAGAGCTCTCTGTTAATGCTCCTCTCCGGAATGTCAACAACCTAGCTCTATAATCAATTGGAGCACATCTATAATCAACTAAACATGCAAAATTATGACCAATATGAGTATAATATAGTGGTCAAGGCATTTATTCCTTCCATAATTCCATTAAGGTCTGAAAGTTTAAATCTCCAATCCCACCATATATGTTGTATTAAAATAAAAAAATAAATGAATAAACAAGCACGGTTATAAGCATACTAAAAATTGAAGGCCACAAAACAAGTTTCAATCTCACTGTATAACTCATACCTCACGGAGGAGAAGAAAGCCATCATCCTTTGTCTTTTTCGATATGTACTCAAAGGCAATTCTCGCAGCATCTTGCTCAGCCGCCTTTCGATTACGGAATGTATTAGGAGACACATAATGTACCTCATCAACCATCACAGTTGACCTGTATTTAGGCACACCTAGGGATCCTTCATTGAAAGTCTGATATACAGGTAATTGGATCCTTGACTTTTGGGTGTACTCGTGCAAATGATTTTTGTACAAGGAGAGTTCTGCAAAACCATAACATTGATTTCTCTTCCATTCTTATAAAGAAAACAAAGATCCATCAAATAACAGATTTCTACACGATAAAACTGAGGGGCCCTTTTTTCTTTATTACACAACTAGATTAAAATATAAATAAAAAAGAAAAATGCATAGTTGCATCCTGAGCAGCACCTATCATTGTGCATTCCACCAAATTGTCCAATCATAATTTTCCATGTGGCAAATTTTTCTTCTTTTTTGAAATATTTTCATTCTTTTAGTGTGTGATGAGAGTGGGATGCATAAAGAATGGCGCATCCCAAATATTACTCATTAAAAAAAAAAATTAAAGCCCAACAGAGAGGAGGAACATTAGACGAGTCCACGTGTACGACGGTAGAAAATTACAAAATTTTCCAATTTGCAGTGTCAGATTGTACCTAAACAAGTCCAGTGCAAAACTCTCCACTTCAGTAAGCGACTTAGTCTTTTTTCCTTCATTTTTATTACGTTCATTGAGGGCAATGGAATGACAAAAAGGCCATACAAAAACATAGCCCTGAGTGCCTAACCAACATGCAAACCTAGCAAAAGAAATTATAAGAAAAGGCTCTCACAGAGGAAAAAAATCACAAGAGATAGAAAAGAAATAATAATAAAATGAGCATAACTAAAAAATCCTCCCAATTATCTTCCACTTCTTCAAGGATTCTCTTGTTACTTATAAAATGAGCATAATTAAAGGATTGTCAAGAAACTGGTCTGCAAAGAAAGCATCCCCATTATGAGTCAAATCCACCCGTGCCTGAAGCGACTAGTCTTTAGTTTCTCCGTGACTCCATCTCTCAACGGACACACCGCAGATTGTAGACAAGCAGCCTTATGAGATGACAGTGAATAAATGGTCTCACTATTTTCTTTTTTTTCGCAAAGGCCACACCAGTAAGGATCAAGGGCAAGGTGATAGGCTATAATTCAACTATAGAATGCTAAAAACCCCGTAACAAGTTTCTTCAAGAGATATTAAAGATCTGAGAAATATAAAATACTCACATAATCGCACAATATTATTATGTGTAGAAAATGGCATTATATAGCCAATGAAGTATAAGGACATAAAGGTAATTACACAGCTAACAAATAAACTAACAATCAGTTTACACTTAACCACTCTAAACTTCTCTAATACTCCCCCTCATGGACTTAAAATGTTAATGACTCCCATCTTGGACAGTAGCAGTAGAAAAACCAAACATGGTAAAGCTTTGGTAAAAAGTCTGTCAGCTGCATATTTGTCCAAAAAGGCATGAGTTTAACGGTCCCTTTGAGAACATGATCTCGTACAAAGTGACAATCCAATTCTATGTGCTTTGTTCATTCATGAAACATCGGATTTGAAGCAATATGAATGGCTGCATCATTGTCACAATATATAATAGATGGCTGATCAACTGAAATCTGAAAATCAACAAGTAATTGCTTAAGCCAAACAAGCTCACTGGTAGTGGCAGCTAGAGCTTGATATTCTGCTTCAGCTGAGGTTCAAGACAATGGTCTGTTTCTTGGCTTTCCAAGAGACTAAAGAATCACCTAGAAGAAACAAAAAACTCGTGGTGGATCTACGAGAGTCGAGACATTAGGCCCAATCCACATCTAAAAAAGCCATTGGCTGAAAAGAAGAATGGACTTGACATGAGATATTTCAATAGAGTATGAACAACTTGAAGATGCGAACTTCTTGGACTAGCCACAAATTGGCTTAACTTGTGCACAGCAAAGGTGATGTCCAGTCAAGAGATAGTCAAGTATAGAAGTCTACCAATCAGCCGACGATAGATAGTTGGATCTTCATCAAATTTTAGCTTGACATTGGGATCGATTGGAAATGCCAAAGGTTTGGATGTCAGAAGCCAGTGTCTTCAAGTAATTGTAACGTATAATTTCGTTAGGAAAGAAGAATGCCTTTAGAAGATCGAGCAAGTTCTAGTCCCAAGAAATACCTCAATGATCCCAAATCTTTAAGCTTAAACACATCATTAAGATGGTGCTTAAGAACATTAATCTTTGAACTTGAAGCTCCGGTGATAATGATATCATCGATATACAGATGTAGAGCAATAAATGAAGATCCATTGCCTCTAACAAATAAAGAATAGTCACTCTTTGATTGTTTGAAGCTAAGAGATAGAATAACATGTGAGAACCTATCAAACCACTGTAGAGACACTTGTTTAAGTCCATATATAGACTTACGGAGTTTGCAAACAATACACTCCCCGTGAGATAAAGCTTTGTATTTGTAACCTAATGGAAGATCCATGTATACCTCTTCAACAAGATCGCTATGTAAGAACGAATTATTGACATCTAACTGAGTGAGAGACCAATTTCGAAAAACAGCTATTGTAAGGAGAACTTTGACAGTGACAAGCTTGGCTAAAAGGGAGAAAGTCTTAACATAATCCAAACCTTCCTGTTGAGTATATCCCTTAGCAACTAAACAGGCTTTATAGCGTTCAATGGTTCCATCAGCTTTGTATTTCAGCTTATACACCCATTTACATCCTATAGAATGTTCCCCAAAAGGCAAAGAAACAATGGACCATGTCTTGTCATCCTCCATAGCTTTTAATTCAGCTGCAATAGCCTCACGCCAATGCTGGTAGGGAGCAACCTGATGATAGAACTCGGGTTCAAAGGTTGAAGAAAGAAACATTGAACACAAAGTTCTTTAAGCAGGAGCTAGTTTGTCATAATTCAAAAACTGTTGCATAGGAAACTTTGATGTGGAGGATGGCAAGGGCTGTGTATATAGAAGACTACAATGAAAATCCTTCAAATAAGTAGTTGACTGTTCTTGATGAACGTCGAAGTTGAGCATTTCCAACTGCAGTTCATTAATAGTAGATGCTTCAACAAGAGTATGATCACTAACGACATGTTCATTAACAGTGATCGAACTTGGTATCAAATCAAGTGTATTGGCAGCAATTGTAACATCACCATTATCAATGCAATCAGAAACCTCATTGCTATTATTTTATTCTGAAGCTTGTATAGACTCCGAAGGCGAGAAACTGAAACATCATTTGAGAATCCAAATGAAGTGGGTAGAACCAAGTCAGGAAACAAATCAACTACTTTATCTTGTTGAGTAATCTTGTGAAAGGGAAATATAGATCCATGAAAAACAACATCTCTGGATAAGAAGAACCGTTTATTTTCTATATCATACAATCTATAACCTTTCACACCAGATGGATAACCAACAAAGACTAAAGGAATGGCTCGAGGATGAAACTTAGTGCACTGTGAGGGCAATGTAGAGACAAAACATAAGCAACCGAATACACAGATCATGGAATAATCAGCTTGCAAACCATTCAATCTCTTGTAAGGAGTGTCCCAATTCAAAATAAGAGAAGGAGTATGATTGACTAGAAAGGTGGCAGTCAATAAACACTCTTCCCAAAATGATAAAGGAACACAAGACTAAAACATTAGCGCACGAGGAACATTCAAAAGGTGCTGATATTTTCTCTCAACTATAGAATTCTGCTCAGAACGTTCTACACAACCAAACTGATGAATTACCCCTTCAGACAAAAAGAACTTTGTGAAAGATAACTCCGGTGCACTGTCTGATCTAAAACATTCGATAGAAGTAGCATATTGATTCTCAATCATAGTAAAAAACGAGGTACAATAGTTAGTGCATCAAACTTGTTACGCATTTAAAATGTCCAAGTAAACCGGGAGAAATCATCAACAATAGTCAGAAAGTACTTATAACCAGAATGAGTTGAAGTAGGATATGGACCCCAAGTATCAGTGTATCAAATCAAACATTTTATTTGACAAGCGATTATTACAATGAAATGATAATCGTTTTTGTTTAGCTAGGGGACATATTAGACATGAATCAAAAAAACCATGTCTAGTTGAATCGAAGGATAACAGATCTTTCAAATGTGACAAATACTTGCCAGATGGGTGACCAAGACGGTCATGCCAAGTAGTGAAAGAGCACTTAGTTGATAGTGACAGACAGCCGCATTGTTAGAAGCAAGAGGTGGCCGATGATCTTGAAACAGATATAATCCTTTACAAATATCAACTCTACCAATCATCTTCAAAGAGAACCTGTCCTGAAGCATGCAAGAATTCCCAACAAAGTTTATAACAATAGGTAACTGTGAAGTGAGAGCACTGATGGATATCAAATTGAAGTGAAACTCGGGTATAAACAGAACATTCTAAAGAAGAATTTCTGATGTAAGCCGAACACTTCCAATGTACTAAACAAAAATTTTAGACTGATTTAGAAAGGAAACAAAAGCATCATTGACTAGAGAAAGTGATATAAATGATTCCTTAATGTAGCAAATATGTGTAGATGCTCCTAAATCTAAAATCCAATGACCAGAAGTTATTTTAGATGTAGCAAGATCAAGAAGAATACCTGCAACGTGTGAAGTACCAGTCGATGAATTAGTTTCGGTCTTTGCTTTAGCCAAGTGTGATTGAAAAAAACTCAACAAACCATGGCATTATTCAGTTGCAAGAGAAGCAAGTGAATCAGAAGGTGAATCACCTTTAGGAATGGTCTTCTGATGAAGACGATGACCAGAGGGATCCATGGACCTTGTAACAACGATCTACTATATGTCCTAGCATATTACAATGTGTGCAAATCGGCCGGTCTTTCTTCTTAGAGGTAGAACCAGATCCTTGATTTCGAGTGTTCGAATTAGAGTTAGAACCAAAGGAGTTTTTAACCATCAGTGCAGTTGCAGATGAAGCTTCTGAATAAATAGTTGGACTTGTTGAATTTGGAATCGCACGTTGCTCCATTTCTTGAACCACAAGAGAAAATGTCTGATTGATTGATGGTTCTGGCTCCATCAACAGGAGTTGAGTGTGGATTTGTGCGAAAGAATCATTCAGTCCCATCAAGAAGGTCATGACGTACTCTGTTTGAAAATAAGCAACAAGATCCTTCACACCTCCACAAGTACACTTTCCACATGAACATATTGGTCGGTACGAGACAAGTTCATTCCATAATGCTTTCAATTTTACATAATAAGTGGTGATGGAAGTCTGGTCTTGAGATAAGTTGGGTAGTTCCCTACAAAGTTGGAAGATTCGTGGCCAATTTTTACGTTGATAACGTTATTGAAGATCGACCCAAATTTCTCGCGCAGAATCGGAGAAATTAATGCTTGTAAAGATTTCTTCGGACAGCAAATTAAGGATCCAAGCGGTAACAACTCCATTGCAAATGATCCAAGATTATAACAACTCTCCCATTGGCTGTGTGATTGTACCATCGATAAACCCTAATTTGTTCTTAACCGTGAGCCCAATGACCATCGCTTGACTCCATGATGTGTAATTCGTTTCTGTTAAGAGATTTGATACAAGAACGATATTCGTGTTGTCAGATGGATGGAGGAAGTATGGATTGGTATATTGCTCAAGAACAGAGGGATTGGTGGCCAGAGGAGTAATCAGAAGAGATGAGTTCTCCGATGTAGACATAGAGATACTCTCAGAGGATGCAAGTGAGAAATTCTTACAAGAAACCGCGGAAGTTTACCTCTGATATCATATTAAAGATCTGAGAATTATAAAATACTCGCATAATATTATTGTGTAGAAAATGGCATTATATAGCCAGTGAGGTATAGGGACATAAAAGTAATTATACAACTAACCAACAAACTAACAATCATTTTACACTTGACCATTTCTAAACTACTCTAATAAGAGAATCCCAACCTAATTTTTTAAAAAAAATAGAACAAAGAAGGAATCTCTAGATCGTCACCACACAATTATCAGTATTCTAACTTGCAAAATAATCTACCGTTCAAAGTTCTTGGAAAGAAGATTGAAGTAAAAAATAGCAACTTATGATTGAATTCTCAGGACCTCATCATACAGAAAACAGAGTAATCTTTTCAACACACAGACACAAACACACAAACCCACAAATGGCACGCAATTGATTCTCTCTGACAGGAAACAAAAACAGATAGAGAACCTAATGCACCAAATGTAGAGGAAATCCATCTAATGTAGCAGGCATTTGCTGAAATGAAAACACTAAACAATGATAAGCAAACGCCAACTAAAAACGCATCCTCAAAGAGAATGATAGGCAACAATGTCATATACTTACGAGTCGGATCAGAGGGATTCGGAGACAGAACCGGAGCTGGAGCCACACTCGGAACCAGAATTGCGTCCGGTAGAACAGATGGAGGATGAATATCTGCTTCAGGCTGAGAAGTAGTGGAGTTTTGCACCGGAACAGGAGGCGTAACAACAGTCGGAACTGAGTCCGGCGGAAATGCAGACTGTTGCGGCGCATCTGCTTCAACTGTACCGGATTCTTCCATCATCGTCGACTGTTATCGAGGGTAATGGAATTCGCAGAGAACAATTTGGCGAAATGGGAACAGTCAGCCAATGGCGATGAATGAATGAAGGAACGTCAGGGGATATTTTCACTCTCGACCATGATGGAAGGCGAGGACTTTTAATAGGTATTAGGGTTAAATTTAAAGGATTATTTAACATTTAATATTAAAATTGGAAAGAAAAGCACTTAACCACATTCCAAAAAATATAAACATTGGTCTTTTGTTTAAAAGTTACTTTTACAAGTTTTAGGAATATTTTTAAATCTAAAAAAAAATCAAATATACCTTTATTGTTAGTATATAAAAAAATCGCTAACACTTAATTATATTGTTAAAATATCTCAAATTTCAAAAGTTGCATTAGTATGTTTACTTTTCGAAAAAAAAGTGAATGCCCTCAGTGTTTATCTAGACCCCATCACCTTCATCCTCCATTTCCTCTCTCACCCTACTTCAATCTATGACCTAGCATTTTCTATATTCTCTCTTTTTTCTCCCCTTTCTTCTTTAATACCTTCTCACTCTCCTTTTAGCTAACTATTTGACTTTTATTTATCTTTAAAAAATGTTCTCCTTCAATTAAGGTATATAGACTATAACAAGAAGAAAAATAATACTGGAGTCACAAAGAAACCTTAGGACTTAAATCTTCTAATAAAATTATATGTTAGTAGTTGATTGTAGTGTTAATATGTCATTTGAGTTTAATACACGAAAAGAGAAGCATGTTGAGAATTAACAACATATTGAGATTTGGATTAGAATTTTGAGGGAAGTAGTAGGAGAAAAGAAAAAAATATGTCCATTACCAAATTCATAGTGATGAAGATTTTGTTGATCTCTTTTGTAATTCAAATTATTATATTTATTGTGATTAATTAAGAAAATGAAAAGTTAAAGGTTAAAAGTATAATGAAATTGTGTCTATTTGTAGGTCAGCCTAAAAGAACGAGAAGTGGTTACTTCTATGATCCTAAGGATAATAAGGTGTTTATGTTGCCAAACGCTACCATTTTAGAAGAGAATTACCTAAGAGAGTATAAGCCCCGCGGTAAGAAAGTGTTGAGTGAAATTTCCAATGAAACTACTAAACCTTCAATAGGAGTTGTTGAAGAACCCAACAACTCAACAAGAGTTGTTAAAGTTTGTTCTAAAGGAGCCTAGTTAGGGTTCTTGAGCGTAAAACATGGATCATCCCAATTTTCTCAAATTTCACATAACATAAATTTTACAGAGAAAGAACATAAATTATGCATTTAATTAAGAATTACAGCATGCTTATAAAAAAATACGGAAGAAAAAGAAATGGAGTTCAGAAACCATACCTTTGAAGAGCGATTCTTCAATCGAATTCCCTCGAACTCCAATTGGGTACTACACAAAGGTGACATCGGTATTCTCTAGATGAGAATCCAGGAGGAGTGGGGCTCTAGCTATTTTGGTTAAGAGGGCATTGAGAAAAAGGATGGAAGAGGGGAAAAAAATCTGAGTTCACAGAACTCTCTGTAGTTTTTCAGGAAGAAGAAGACTGAAAACCTACTCCATCCACTCCTGCACATTGTGGAGAGAAAAAGGAGGAGGGAGTTACAACTCCCTTCCTAAAACTATTTTTTCAATTAAAATTAATTTTAATAAACCTTAATATATATATATATATACATGATAACTACTTTATCATATAATATATATTAAAATATATGTTATATCAAATATAACATATAACCTATAGTTTAATATTGTATTTAATACAATATAACTAGTTTAATTCTCTCAACAACGATATTTAATATAAGTCTCATTTATATTAAATTTAGTTATATGAATCCATTTCACATAATTAATATTTGGGTCATATTCAAATATTTAATTTCTCTCAAATAAATACTTAATAATGCATCAAATACATTATGGTAACCATATCATATAGAATTTAAATTTAAATTAATTATCTCATATATAATTAATTAAATCCATCAATGTATTTGAAGAATTCAAATTAATCCAAAATTTGATTCTCATTAAATCTCGTTGAGCTACCGATGAGACCTTATGGACCTATAGCTTGAAGCTCCAACGGTACATGAATAATTAATTAAACTCTTTAATTAAATTATTCATCATCTTTTAACTATCGGGCACTCCATTAAAGATCGACAACTGCACTATTCGCATTACAGATATATTTCAATGTCCATTGGATATAACCAATCAACAGTACAATGACCCTTCACAAATTGCTCGTAAGTATGTGCCAAAATTACCGTTTTGCCCCTATAGTTACATCTAACTCCTTAAGTACCACTGATCCCTCTAATGAACAATAAATCATAGTCCAACTATGACCAAACCACTCTCAAGCCAGGAGAGGGTATGGTGCCACATTGTTCAAGCCCCGAAATCAGAACTTAAGGGAGTAATTTATCTACTTACCCCGACATTGGGAAATGTGTGAATTCCTTCTTGTGTAGCTGTGTTCCCAACTCTCCAATCAGATGAATCCCCAAAATGGTAGGCTTATTGAGTCGACGATCTGGCCACTCTCACCTATACAAATCAAAAGACCGCCTTCATAGTTAGGAGTTCACAACTCACTCAGGATTCAGGTCATGTTACCTATGGTCATCCTGGTGAAATGTAAGTCTCTATTATGAATAATGTTATATAATGAGACTAAACATTTTGTAGTCTGGTCTTATACAAAATCCTTTGTATAGAATACCTCCACTCACATGTCTCTACATGAATGATTAGGATCAAATCATTTGTAGCTCTTTACAACAATTGTAACATCTACAAAACAGATCATACTCGTAGTGTCACTAGGATAATGTATCCAGCCTTATCCATCTACTACAGATCATTTATTTTATCACTTAAACATGATTCACCCGTATGTCTCTACATACATGTTTAAGCTACAAGATAACCTTAGATGTTAGTTTATTGGTTTGTAGTTAATGCAACTAATTTTGAAATAAAACATCATATATATTGAAGGATCTTGATAACTGGCAGAAATACCAGTTATTATAAGCCTTTTTTTTAGAAATATGAGGGTTAACAAGTAGAAAATGCGGTGATAATACTTAGAATTTGTGAAAATTTGAGCTTTGTGTCGATTAACACCTAAATCCTCACTTACCCCAATATTATGCGTTACTCCAAGCCAAAATGTCTATTTTTGTAACTATCGCAGGAGTCAAACGCATGCGTTTGAAATAAGCAATCGCAGACAAACGCATGTGCTAAAGCCAGGCGATCGCAAAGACAAACGCATACGTTGAAAGTTGGATCGCATGCATCCATCACATGGAAGTTGCGGTGATCGAATGCGTCCATCGCATGGAAGTTGCAGTGATCAAATGCGCCCATCGTATGGAAGTTGCGGTGATCGAATGCGTCCATTGCACGAAAGTTGCGGTGATCAAGCAGATGCGGTGATCATTTGGGAATTGCGGCCACGGAGTGACAACCATAATAGAAGGACGATCGCAAGATGGGAAGGATGCGTTGATGCTTCAGCTGAATCAAGCTCGAACACATAACTTGGGAGTATCAACAAGATAAGACGATATGACATTACCTATACCGCGACAAAAGCAGCAGTGAGCCATAATGCAATCATGATAGCTGTCGGCGTTTAAACTCTATAAATAGCCTTTTGGACCTTTATTTCAAGACATCCGAACTTCTGCCTGCGATCACAGATGAGAGCTTAAGCAAGATTTTTAATGAGAATTCTTCACCTCCACAAACCAGACCGAGTGACGACCGGAGCTTACGTCGGAGATAAAGATCAAGAGAGACATCTCCACCATTCATCCATGGCACCACTGGCAGCCTTGACGCAGAGTCCTTCATTTCTCTTCTAATCTCTGTATTGTATTACATTTTAGCTTGAGTTATTAAGACATTTTGTGATCAATGCATATCTTGATTCCTTCATTGCCGTCATCTTCATCACCTTTATCTCTATCATTGTTTATTTCATCGTTTATTTATCAAAGGCGATCGCATGTTTAATCATGTAGCCTAGAGATAGGACGCATATAGCAACCCACCGAGAGGTGTACGTTGTGCGAGTATAGTGAGTTAATCCTCTTTGCTTGATGAAAGGCTATAGCAATGCTTGTCTATGGGATGTCGCAATGCTTGTCTATAAGTTAAATAGTCGCATCTCACTACCTGAGAAAGTAAGAGATGGAACGCACTAAAGAAAAGTATGCATTGTTTCTAGAGATAGGCATAATCTTATGCTCGACCCAACCATGCCCTATAGAGATATAGTCATGTGGCTGACCACCGAGAGGTGTGCAATGCGTTAGTGCAATGAGCTAGGATTACTCAAGCGATTTAAGATAACAAACATTACTATGCATTAATGGTTGTTGTGTATCTATCTATTCTCATCGCAAGTCTTTCATTGCTCAATCTGTTTAGATAGGAGTAAGAGTAGTGTGTAAATCCATTAAACTTCTTCTTTTTTATTTTTCTTTTCATCGCCTCAAACGCATTGCTTCACAAGCATTATTGAGTGACAAGTCCCTGTGTTTGACCTTGGATTATCCGAGAAACTTGCATTCGCATTATACTTGGCGCGAGCATAAGAAAACTTGTGATAGGAACGCATGGTCATTGCATACTAAATTAATGCATTTTCATTCCGACGCATGACCTCAGACGCATAGGCGTAAATGCATAAGCCATGTCTAACGCATGATTGCGTGCACAACCCCATCCGTCCCTAATGAAACTTTCCCGTTTCTTTAATAATATAATTTTTTCTACCCAAAAAATCTCTTACCGAAGAGTTCCATGAGCGCGTTGGGATCACTCCGATCTTACCATGATCGAAATACACAATATACATACAAACATACAGTTATGCAAACAAACAGTAAATTAAAGGCATGCTTTGAACAACAATAAACAAGGGAGAGAGTTACCATACCAGTTGAAGTCAGTCTTCAAACTTCAAAACTCAACGTAGCGGAAACCTCCACCTGATCGTCAATGTAGTAGCACGCACAACCTCAAACTAACGACCGTAATGGGGACGATAGCACCAGAAATGAGCCCCAAGTATTCTCGGAGTGAGAACCCAAAGCGTGGTCTTTGGTGAATTTGGTAGAGGAAGGAGGAAGCATGGATCGTGTAGGCGATAAGCAAATGGGAAGGGAAAAGGCGCTATCGTATAGCAAAATGTTTATCGTTTAGGAGAAGCTACACGATCGTGTAGATTTTACTGAACGGTTGTTTAGGAAATGGTATATGATCGTTTAGCAAACTCGACACACACTACGATTGTTTAAGGAAGCTATCCGATCGTATAGGAACTAGTGTGCGATCGTTTAAGCGCGAGGTGGATGATCGTTTAGGCGAGAAGGACTATCATATAGGCTCTCGAAATACTTAAGCGATCGTTTACTTTTCACCAGCGCGATCTCTCTTTTTCTTTTTGGACGCACGATTAACCGAATGATTCAAAAAGAAACAATTTCATTTTTATTTCATCGGTTACAATAACTAACGCATTCCCACTAACCCACATCTGAACGTGATAAATTGGCTTAATTATCATATAATTAATCAATTATAATAAATATAATCATATTATATTTTTATCTTATAGTTTGATATCACATATCTACTATATTATTTTCTCCTCTACTTGATATAAATCATATTTATATCTAATTTCCTCTAAAATAATGTATCTCATACATTTAGTCTATTATATCATATATAATTAACCTGTCCAATTATATCATATATAATTGAACTTCCTCTTGTCAATTTGAACATTTCAAATTGACCCAAACACTGATTCTCGACTTTATCTAAGCTACCCAGGAGACCAAATGGACTTGTGGCTTGAAGCTCCAATGGTCCGTGAATCGCTAACTAAACTCTTTAGCCACGATATTCACCATCCATTAACTGTCAGGCATTCCACTAAAGACCAACAGCTTAACTCTTTTTACCACAGATATATTTCTGTGTCCATCGGATATAACCAATCATGAGTATGATGACCATTCACAGTGCTCGTAAGTACAGTTGGGCCAAATTACCGTTTTGCTGTAGTTACATCTCACTCCTTAAGTATCATTGATTCATCTAATGAACAATACAACATAGTCCAGCTATATGTGAACACCTCTCGGGCCAAGAGAAGATGTGTGGCGCCACATCGTTCAAGCCCCGGAATCAGCCTTTAAGAGAGCTATCTATCTACTTACCCCTACCTCAGGGAAGGAGTGAATTCCATCTTGTGTAGTTGAGTTCCCAGCTCTCAAATCAGACGAATCCCCAAAATGGTAAGTTTGAATCGGCGACCTGGTCACTTGCACCCATACAAATCAAAGGACCGCCCTCAATGGCAGGAGTTCCCAACTCACTCAGGATTGAGGTCATGTTACCTATGGTCATCCTAGTGAAGTGAAGTCTTTGTCATGCACGGTGTTAAATAATGAGACGTTAACACTTCGTGGTCAGGTCTTATACAAACGCTTTGTATAGGATGCCTTCACTCGCATGTCCCTAACCGAATGATCGGGATCAGACCATCTGTGACAAGTCACAACACTTGTGACCTCCACAAAGCAGGCCGCATCCGTAGTATTATCAGGATAAGGTTTCCCTCCTATATCTATATACTACAAACCATTTTAGTTATCACTCAAGACATGATTCACTTGTATGTCACCACATACATACTTGAGTCACATACAAATAACCAATGATATTTTGTTTATTGGTTTATGGTAAAGCAAATAAAATAATCAACTGAGCAAAACACAAGATGTTAAGTAAATATCATATATCATACAACACAAGTGTTCATACAAATTGTTTACAAACTACATGACACAAGACTTTAGGGTATCAACCCCAACAGTTATTAAATAAATAAAATATTTGTACAATACAATTACAAACTATAGGACTCTATGAGATTTAGGACATTAACCCCAACAATCTCCCACTTTACCTAAAGCTAGTGGTGTGTATAATGTAAAAGTTAATCTAAAATACAAAGTACACAAATTAATAAACTAGGGCATAACACACCCAGTACAAATCTCCCACTTGCTCTAGTCTAAACGTGGCTTGTCCCATGACCCATACTCTGTAGGTGACCCTTAAACACCTTAGCCATGAGGGCCTTAGTAAATGGATCGACAATATTATGCTCCAAAGCTATCTGCGTCGCCCAATACAAATCTCCTACTTGCCCACGTGTCTTGTCCCATAGACTCATACTCTGTAGGTGACCCTCAAACACCTTAATCGTGAGGGCCTTTGTAAATAGATCAGCAACGTTGTGCTCGATCACACCCCCTCGATGCACAATCTCTCTAATGAGATGATACTTCTGCTCTATGTGTTTACCGCGCTTGTGACACCTAGGCTCTCGGGAATTAGCCACAACACCACTATTATCACAATAAAGTGTGATGGGCTTTGACATATCCGGAACAACTTTTAGATCAATCAAGAATTTCCTGAGCCAAACAGCTTCCTTAGCAGCTTCACAAGTCGCTACATACTCAGCCTCCATAATGGAGTCAGCAATGTACCATTTCTTAGTGCTCCTCCAGACTACTGCCCCTCCATTAAGAGTGAACATTGATACCGATATAGATTTCCTAGAATCCTTATCAGTTTGGAAATCAGAGTTCGTGTTTCCTATAAGGATCAGATCCTTATAACCATACACAAACATGATGTCCTTCGTTCTCCTTAGATACTTGAGGATATTTTTAACGGTGGTTCAGTGATCATATCCTGGATTAGACTAATATCTACTGACTATCCTCACCACATAGTAGATGTCAGGTCAAGTACATAACATCGTATATATTAGGCTATCAACAGTGGATGCATAGGGGATTTGTCTTATTTCCTCAACTTCTTAAGGTGTCTTAGGACACTGTTCTTTAGAAAATATAACTTCATGCCTAAAAGGTAATAAACATCTCTTGGAGTTCTGCATCGAATACTTGACAAGCATCTTGTCAATATATGATGTTTGAGACAGAGCTAGCGTTTTGTTCTTTCAATCTATAAAGATCTGAATTCCAAGAACAAACTGAGCCTCTCCCAAATCTTTCATTTGGAAATGGGTCGTTAGCCAATTCTTAACTTCAGTCAGTAGACCTACACCATTCCCAACAAGTAGGATATCGTCTACATATAACAATAGAAAAGCAACTAAACTGTTGATGATCTTCTTGTATACACAAGGCTCATCAACATTCTAAGCAAAGCCATAAGATTTGGTCACAGTATCAAACCTTATGTTTGATAGACACTCCAAAAGTGCGTTCTTTAGGCTTAGAAATTGGTTAGTTTTATGCTTAATATTGATAGAGTAAATTAACATGCAACGGAGAAAAACAGAATCAATAAACACTTTAATTACAGTTCATTTGAGTTCTAAAAGCATGCCTTGACAGAAATCCGAAGAGAGTTTCATGTTTAACATACCTTTGATGAATCCTTTCAATTCCAAGCTGCTTTTCACGTGATTCAACTCCAATTCTTCTCAGTCTTCAATTTGAGTGGTGGAACTCCAAATTGAGTGAATTTGTTAAGGGAATTTTGTGGGTTTCAAGAGAGAAGAAGAAAGTTGCAGAGAACCTTTCTTTAGCCACTCAATCACACAAGACTTAGCAAAATTTGAAGTCTTTTATTCAACCTTTACATGCAAGCATTTTTGAACTCCACAAATGCCAGCTCCAAGTTGCTAAGTCAGTGGGACTTGTGTGTGATTATAAGAAGAACACCTCCAACTAGGTGTGGTTTGTGGGATATTCCCACTTAAACCAAATTTTCATTTTTCAATTCAATTTTTAATCAATTCCAAAATTAACTAAATTTTGATCTAATTAATTCACAATTAATTAAATAAAAAACACCAAATTTCAATTTCTTAAATTCAATTTGAAATTTAAAAAAATTAATTTGCTTTTTAATTAATTAAACATATTTAATTAATTAAATAATTTAATATCAAATATTAAATTAATCACATACCTAATTTTAAACATGAATCCTATTCATGTAATTATTATTTAAATATTATGAACTCTCAAATTTCGTTTAACTTCACCAAATTAAATGTTTAATTATATCAAATATAATTATATAAAACCCTAATTTTGAATTAGAACTTATTCAAATTCAAACCCTAATTTCAATTTGAACATTTTCAAATTAAGATTCAATTTGAACAATTCAAATTGATATCATTCCAAATTCACTCAATTTATTAATTCAAGGTGTTCATATTTTACGAGCTAGTAGAGGGACCTTATGGACCTACAGATCATGAGCTCCAACGATTTAAGATTAATTAGCTAAAACTCTTTAGACCAAATTAATCAGTATTCG
This sequence comes from Benincasa hispida, assembly GCF_027475165.1. NCBI lineage: Eukaryota > Viridiplantae > Streptophyta > Magnoliopsida > Cucurbitales > Cucurbitaceae > Benincasa > Benincasa hispida. Next base: position 42,253,448 of record NC_143478.1, read on the forward strand.
TTAACTATCAAGTCATACTACTATAGCTCGATAGTTTCACTCTCCTCACTGTAGATATATTTGTGTCCACTTGATTTAGCCATAATCAGTAAGTCACCCCTCACAGATTGTTCGTAATAATGGCCGGGTCAATATGTTGTTCTGATTTTACTTCTTACTCCTTAAGTTCCACTAATCCTCTAATGAACAATTGGTTTGTAATCCAGTCACTAAACCGGATCCCTCTCGGGCCAATGAGAGGGTGGGGCCCCTTATTCAAGACTTAGATTCAGTACTTAAGAGAACAACCTTTCTCCTATCCCTAAATCGAGTAGGCGTAAATTCTGTCTTGCACCCTATGTCCCCAGCTATCTACCCAATCTTACCCCTGAAATGGGAGGCTTATTAAGCCGGCGCTGTTAAGCCAACCCTTACCTATGCAAATCTAAGGATAATCCCGAATAAACAGGAGTTCATAGTTAATTCAGGATTAAGATCGAGTTACCTAGGTCATCTAAACGAAATAGTCAGTCTTTAACAGTAAACAACATTATAAAGTAAAAGTGACTTATTTCTTAGTCCAATCTTATACAAACTCATTGCACAGGACGCCCTCACTTCTCATGCCAATACACGAACTAATCAGGATCACTTTGTTTATAGCACCTTTACAACAAATTGTAACAACTACAGAGTAGGCCACATCTGATAGTGTTATCAGAATAAGGCACCCAACCTTATTCATATACTATAGACTGTTTTGGCTATTTCCTCGAACTTGATCCATCTTTATGTCTCTACATAAAGTCCAAGTATTCATACAATAGCCATAGATCTTAGTTTATTGGATTTAGACTTTACAAATGCAATTTATAGGTTCAATAACGGAAGGAACTCTTATTCAAAAGTACCTACGAGTGGAAGCGGATCTTTCTAATTCATTAGGCCAGAATTACCACATAGACATTCAAACATACTAATATACATTCATAATGCTAAAGAGATCAAGAGATCATATCAGTTGAAGACTTCTTCTTCACAGCGAGTCTAAAACCCAACCATCTACCTCGAACAATCATCACTTAAACAGAAGGAAACGAAGATGACATCATCACTCAAAGTCCTCAGTATTCTTGGAGTGAGAATCCAAAGTGTGGGTTTTGTTCAGATTTGGTAGAGGAGAGGATGAAGAGAGACCGTACACAATGATCAAACAAGTGGAAGATGAGTTTGTCTATCGCATATACAGAATGCTTGATCGTTTAGATGAAGTATACGATCATGTAGGAAAAAATAAGCGATCGTCTAAATGATCATGTAGGAAAGAGTAAGCAATCGTTTAAACGATCGTGTAGGAAAAGGTGAGCGATCGTCTAAACGATCATGTAGGAAAATGTGAGCGATCGTCTAAACGATCGTGTAGGAAAAGGGTAAGTGATTGTCTAAACGATCGTGTAGAAAAAACTAAGCGATCATCTATACGATCATTTAGTAAATATCTAGAGGTAAACGATCGCTTAGGAAAAGGTAAACGATCATTTAGTAAATAGTGCGCGAAGGTGTAATCGGTAAGTGATCGCTTAGTAATATCGTATAGGTAAGCAATCATGCAGGCGCTATCGTATAGGCACTGATTTTCTAAGCCATGACACACTCTTTAACACAATGTCCACGCGCGTTTCAAGGTGATCTTTCAACTCACTCTCCTGTTATTAAAACACAAAAGACGTTGTCCCATTTCCCTTTTAATCGTCCAATGAATGTGATCTCATCATATTCATAACATACAAATTAATATCATATATTAATTATAGTATTTTTCCTCCACTAGATATAAATCATATTTGTATCTAATTTCCTCCAAATTAATGTGTCTCATACATAAAGTTAATTATATCATATTTAATTAACTTGTTCAATTATATCATATATAATCAAACTCCCTCTTGTCAATTTGAACATTTCAAACTGACACAAAACTGACTCTCAACTTATATCCAAGCTACCAAGGGGACCTTATGGACCTATGGCTCGAAGCTCCAACGGTACGTGAATAGCTGACTAAACTCTTTAGTCACGATATCCACCATCCGTTAACTGCCAGGCATTCCACTAAAGATTGACAGTTGAACTCTTCTTGCCGTAGATATATTTCTATGTCCATTGAATATAACCAATCATCAGTACGATGACCCTTCACAGATGCTCGTAATTACACCCTCTCCTGGCCCAAAAGGGACTAGGTCATAGAAGAACTATGACTTATTGTTCATTAGAGGAATCAGTGGTACTTAAGGAGTTAGATGTAATTATAGGGGCACGGTTATTTTGACATAACTGTACTTACGAGCAATTTGTGAAGGATCGTCGCACTGTTGATTGGTTATATCCAATAGACACAGAAATATATCTGTAGTACGAAGAGTGCAGCTCTCGGTCTTTAATGGAATGATGACATTTAATGAATGTTGAGTAATTTAATTAAAGAATTTAATGAATTATTCAAATACTGTTGGTGCTTCAATCTACAGGTCCATAAGGTCCCCTCTGTAGCTCAACAGAGATTTAATTGAAAATTAATTTTGGATTAATTTGAAGTGTTCAAATTAATTGAGGGAATTAATTATATATGATATAATTAAATAAATAAATTATATATATGATATAATTAATATAATGTATTTGATACATTATAATATAAGGTAATATGAGAGGAATTTGAATATGATTCAAATACTAATTATATGAATGAGATTCATGTAATTAAATTTAATTTATATTAAATACCATAAATAAGTTGAGAAATTAAATATTTAGATATGATCAAAATATCAATTATATGAATGAGATTCATATAAGTGAATTTAATATAAATGTGATTTATATTAAATGTCATGTATTATTGGGAGAAAATAATATAGGTTATATTGTATTTGATGCAATATAAAACTATAGACTATATGTTATATTTGATATAACATATAGTGTATATATAATAAAGTAGTATATATATATATAAAATTAATTAATTAAATTAAATTAATTTTAATTATAACTCCCTCCCTTATTTTCTCTCAGGTTAATATGGGGTTGTGGAAAGAATACAGTCATATTCTTCCATAATTTTTAGAACCTAAAATATCTCCGTGGAATTGACCTAATAGAAATTGTACAGGAAGAAAAGTTCTTCTCCTCCCTCTCTTCCTCTCTTTCTCCTTCCCTCTTCCAAACCTAAAGGTAGAGCCCACACCTCCTGCCCATTCTCAAACCCTAAGGAGAATATAAGAGGTTCCAGTTTGGTGGTGTCCCAATTGGGTTTCCAGATCGTGTTCTTGATCGAGGGAGTTCTTGAAGAAATTCGTTCTTCAAAGGTTTTTTCTTCTTCCCTTTTTTCTTTAGAAAAGCATGCTGTAGGTTTAAATCAAATGAATAATCCTTCTCTTTTAATTCTGTAATTCTTGTAAGTTCTGTTAAAAACGAAAATTGGGATCGATCCCCACATTCCGCTGCGTAAACCTTCAATGGTTTTTCCTTCAAGTGTCATGCTTCATGAAATTTCACTTGAATACTAACATATATAACATTTATATAATTAGGTAATGAAACATATTATAGCATACATCCATACATTCATTAAACGAAATATTATAACAATTATAATTACATGGATATGCTATTAATGCATGCATGCATATAACATTTTATATGATATGATGCATGAGCATGTTATAAAATTAAATCATGCATCTAAAATTATAACATTTATAATATGATGCATGAAATTAAATGCATAAACTATGGTGGGATTTTATACCATATGAGATACATTATGATAAATAATAATAAAATCAAATCATACATCACGTGCATAATATAAAAACAATTAATGGAGCAAGATTGGAGACCTTTTAAAAAAAACTAACTATAACAAGATAATTTTCTATTTGATTCGAAACAGGTGAATCGGGCCTTGAACCGCTCAAACCATACTAGGAACGGGTCTAGATGAACCCAAAACCACTGAACCACTGAACCAAAGAACCCAGGAATCGGACCAGCAGACCAAGAACCGCCCGTGAATCGGAGTAGAACCGGAGCTGAATTGTGTGAAAACTCTATCTCGAAGTGTCGCGATGTCGCGCCCTACTATTGCGACGTTACGGAGTTTTCCTTCGCTCGCCGCATCGCAGCATCGTGATGCTAAGGTACAATGTCATGACACTGCTGTACAGTCACCCATGGTACAATTTCAAACATCTTCGAAACTCCATCATTTTCATTTCATTTTCTCTAAAATCCGGGCAAGAACCGTCACGAACGACTCAAGGACAATCAATATAGACTCGACAGCGAATTATGCCCCAAAACCATGGGCCTTTACAAAACTAATTTTGTAAATAAAGGCGAATCTAAGACATCTAATCTTGAAACCATCCATTAAATGCAAACCATTCAACACAAAATTCATTATATGAATAAATAGAATGAGATACCCACCAACACTATAAAAAATATATTTTGAAAATTAGGATAAAAACCAATGGCTCTGATACCAATTAAAGGAACCTAGTTAGGGTTCTTGAGCGGAACACATGGATCATCCCAATTTTCCTAAATTTCACAGAACATAAAATTTATAGAGAAATAAATTAAATTATGCATTTAATTAAGAACTACAACATGCTTATAAAAAATACAGAAGAAAAAGAAATAGGGTTCAAAACCCATACCTTTGAAGAATGATTCTTCAATCGAATTCCCTCGAATTCTAGTTGGACACTACCACAAAGGTGACCTTGGTATTCTCTGGATGAGAATCCAAGAGTAGTGGGGATCTAACTATTTTGGTTGAGAGGGAATTGAGAGAAAGGATGGAGGAGGAAAAAAAAAAATTTATGAGTTCATAGAACTCTCTCTCTCTTTATCATTTTTCAGAAAGAAGAAAACTGAAAACCTACTCCATCCACCCCTACATGTTGTGGAGAGAAAAAGGGGGAGTTATAACTCCCTCCCAAAAATTGTTTTTTAATTAAAATTAATAAAATTAATTCTAGTTTTAATAATAACCTTGATATATATATATATATATTAACTAGTTTATCATATAATATATATTAAACTATATGTTATATCGAATATAACATATAACCTACAGTTTAATATTGTATCCAATACAATATAACCTATAGTTTAATTCTCTCAACAACGATATTTAATATAAGTCTCATTTATATTAAATTTAATTATATGAATCCAATTCACATAGTTAATATTTGAATCATATTCAACTATTTAATTTCTCCCAAAAAAATACTTAATAATGTATCAAATACATTATAGTAATCATATGATGGGATGACATCTCACCATAGCTGAGACGATGTGCCCGGTGCCTATTTGCATCATCATCTCACCAACCTCAGTTATCGTTAGGATCTAATCCCTTGAAAAGAAGAACAAATGTAATTAGTGGTGCTCGAATCAGTTATCTAGGCAGAATCATCATTCTTCACTAAACAAGTTTCAAGTACGAGTAAATCATATTTACCTTTATCTGCATTAGCCTTAGCCTTGGTGGCCTTCCTTTCCTTCAGCCAACGAGGACAGTTCCTCTTCTAGTCTCCATCCTAGTTGCAGTGGAAACATTTTCCCTTTTCAACCGGCAGCAGATGTCTTCTTGAGGCGACAGGCGGCGGGTTAGCAGGCACCTTATCTTTCCCCTTATTACCCTTCTCCTGCTTCCCCTTGCATAGTTAGAAGTAGAATGTGCAGACTTCGTTTCTGAGGTCGAACCTTTATGGAACATCTTGGAAGATGAAGCAACATTTGCCTCAGCTTTATTCCTCTCCTTACTATTAAGTAAAGATTGGTAGGTCTGCAACTCGTTGAGGAGAGTTGTAAGGTTGTATTTCACTTTGTTAAGAATCATTAATAAAGTGCAGGAAGCTCCTCGGCAAAGAATATAGGATTATGCTAACCTGGCTACCCTCATCGATGGTAGACCCATTCAACTCCGCCACATTGAAGTGGACCATCATGTTAAGCACATGTTCACGTTCAAAGGTGTCTTCTTGCATTTTGGAGTTGAATATATACTTAAGATCCTCGTGCTGGAGCTGTTCAGACGATTGTCCAAACATTTTCCACAAGGACTCCATGATCTCACGCGTTAAGACCATAGGCTCATGCTTCTTGGCCAAGACGTCATTAAGACTTGCCAAGATATAGGCTTGAGCCTTCTCATTCGCCTGTGTCCATCGCTTGTATGCCTCCCGAACATTTTGAGGGGCATTTGGAGCTGGAATAGGAGAACATACCTCCGTAAGGGCAAACATAAGATCCTTGATGATCAGTATCGTCATGATCATATGTTTCCATGTCGAAAAGTTATCGCCAGTTAATTTCTCGGCACTAAGCAAAGCTAATGTGGTTGTGGCCATTTTAAAAAAATATTGCTGAAAAACGAACAAAAGTTTTATTTTTGCTAGACCACATTTTAACCAATTAATTTTGCAAAACAGTTTCAAGTACCCTAGGTGTAAGACTTCTATTTTGCAATGATGCCCCAATAAGGTAGGAAAAACATCACCGGTGGGGTGATCAGATGCCCCTTCATTGGGATGAGACATTCTCAACCATTAGGCAAAACCAACTATTGGAACTGTACCTAACAACCACCATCTATTTAGTCTATAACTGTTAACCTTTAACAATTCTGTGTAAGTGCGATCCCTCGCTTTCGGTGCCAGAGTCCGACCTTAATGAGCCCACCATAGGGAAGAAGCAGATTAGGACAAAAGACTAAGTAACCTTATCCTCTTTCAGGAGATCAAATAAAGAAATGCGCAAAACTGCCATCCTATAGGGGAACACTCCCAGGGTGCCTCAAGGCGATGCGTATAAACTTTATTCAATCCAACGAGGGAGACCGAGGGATATGCAGTCGTACTTCCTGCTTCCGCTTACTATGAACACTTTTTCCATCCACCTTGATATTAACTTACCCAATCACCATCCTTTAAGGGGACACTCCCAGGGTGCCACGAGGCCGAGGGTAAATCTCACACTATGAACTATATAGGAGAAACGTGAAAGGTTTAAGTGAAACATCATATGCCCCAAGTACTTCCCACTGAATGTTTTACCTAGGGGTTCATTAACCTAGACAATCCGGCTATTGATTTTAGTCTAAGTCATCTTTTTAAGTCCGCTCATAAATAACTTTTGTCTATGAGTTATGAATAAGTTCAAGTAGTCACATTTAAATACTTTAATGGACTATCTTTAACTTGCATGCATGCATTAAATCTATCTAATTCACCTTTCCAGGTAGGGGTGTTACGTTTCCGTCAACTTAAATACCCCAGCCTAGACAGAACCTGCCTTAGACAAAAGGTCCCTTATAGATAGATTTATTACACTTTAACTTTTTATTAGTCAATTTAATCCTATTAAACTGATTAAAAGATTAAAGCCTAATGGTTGCTAATCATATTAGAACCGTGATTTTAGGTCTTTGTTATCCAAGTTTTAAACATTTTAAAACCACGAATTAAACTTAACTGAGCATGCATGTTTTTCTTATTGTTTTTAGTTCTAATTTCTCTTTAACCCTTAAAAAGAAATAACTAAAACACATTGCGCACAACTAGGTGTTTATAACGCTTATAAAGAAACCTATGTGTCATGCTTCATGCAATGTCCGGTCATTACTATACATAACTTTTATATATAAGCATAATAACCAAGAAAACATGCTTTCTATATACCCTTATACTATAACAATTATAATATAAAGATGATGCATGCCAATGTTTTTTATGCATGCATAAATATAACTCTTATATTATATGATGCATGAACATGCTCTTACATAATTAAATCATGCTTCTCTAAATTATAACATTTACAGTAAAAAGATGATACATGACCAATGCATAATCTAAGGTGGGATTTACTATATGTGCATACCATATGACATATAAATAACCATACATCTCATGTAATAAACCAAAGATTAATGGACTGGGATGAACCTTTACAAAAACCGGAATGAAATAATTCTATCTATTACATTTTTCATCGAGCAAATCGGTTCATAGGCGAATCGGGTCTGTAATCGCCAGAAGAACCTTCATTGTTTAGTAAACGCCGTAGATAAACGATCGCTTAGCGCACACTAGACGATAACGCAAAAAGCTAAACGATTGCTTAGACAACAACGAGGCTACGAAGCCTGATCATCTAGGCTATCGCTTAACGCGGCGAAAGGTAAATGATTTACCATGCGATACTCCGCAATCATTTAGTCAGTTACTAAGCGATGAAGCTTGCTGAGCTAAACGATCGTCTAGTGTGCGTGCATGTTAAATGACATCCGAGCATCCGATACTCAGCGATTGTTTACCCCATCTTCTACATGACCCGATCAACCCTTGATTGTCTTCTTCCTTGAAGAACAACAACTCTTGCTCCGAACTTCTTCACGAACAACTCAAGACTCAAACTGACTTTGAATTACAGACTCAATAACAATTAATTATGCCCAAAATGTAGGGGCCTTTACAGTTAACCGAAAATGCAAAAGAATGAATCAAATCAAGGTTACATCCTAGAAAACTCCATTAATCCACACATCCACAAACAATTTAACAATTAAGCAGAGAGCAGATATGCACCCACCGCGAATGTGTATGCAATTCGTTGCATCAATGAAATTGGAATATCAACAACCTGGCTCTGATACAATTGAAGGAACTCTTAAACAAGAGTATCCATGAGTGGGTTCGGATCTTTCCTATTTCATTGTGACCTAATTACCACACACACATTCTAACAAATAGATATGCATTGTACCACTAATTATAGGCATGCTTTAATAATTAAAATACAATAGATTGAGTAATCATACCAGTTGAAGGCAATCTTCACTCGAACTCAATCCAACGGAAGCAACTCCTCTACAGTTCTTGTCACCCAACAACCAGTCGCTTAACAGCACCACGATCGTCTACACGAACGGCAACGCACGGATAAGCAGCAACCGAAGATGACACCACCACTCGAAGCCCTTGGTATTCTCAGAGTGAGAATCCAAAGAGTGGACTTTGATGGAATTGGTAGAGGGAAGAGGAAAGGACGATCGTGTAGTACGAACAAGCAAGTGGGGGATAGTATATGACTATCGTATAGTTGGGTGCTTGCCATTTAGGAAAAGGTACACGATCGTGTAAGTTTTACTAAGCGATCGTCTAGTAAATAGTAAGCGATCGTTTAGATCAACTCAGCGCGCTAAGCGATCGTTTAGAAAAGGTGAGCGATCGTTTAGGCGATGGCACTATATTATAAGCTCTCAACTAAGCGATCGTGAAGTTTCCACATCATGAGCAAATTTTTCGAACTCTTTACAAAATGAAAATAATTTTCATTTTATTCTTTAGTTACAATAACCGAAATCAATCTTCCCACTTTTGCACAATTTAGGAGAAATTCTCGACCATCTATCTTATAACGGCCTATTTAAATAAATAATGAATATAATCATATTATATTCTTAACCTATAGTTTAATATCATATATCTACTATAGTAATTTATCCTCTACTTGATATAAATCATATTTATATCTAATTTCCTCCAAAATAATGTATCTCATACATTTAGTCAATTATATCATATATAATTAACCAGTTCAATTATATCATATATAATCAAACTCCCTCTTGTCAATTTGAACATTTCAAACTAACCCAAAAACTGATTCTCGACTTTATCCAAGCTACCAATGGGACCTTATGAACCTGTGACTCGAAGCTTCAACGGTACATGAATAGCTGACTAAATTCTTTAGCCACGAGATCCACCATTCGTTAACTGCCAGCATTCCACTAAAGTTCAATAGTTGAGCTCTTCTTACCATAGATATATTTCTAGTCCATCAGATATAACCAATCATGAGTACGATGACCCTTCACAGATGCTCGTAAGTACAACTGGATGATGCGTTATTTTATGAGGTGAAATTATGAAATGAATTACGGTGATGGAAATGTGTTAAGCAACAAGTTTTCTTAGCAGAATCCAAGTATAAATTCCGCTGAGTTTCTTGGCAAGTCCAGGGTCGAACTCAGGGACTTGGGAAAATGGTATGCGGTGATAATTTTTAAGAAGACTTTGCGGTAACCAATAAATCAAGAGTTGTTTTTGGGTTGTTGTATGCAGTAATAAAAGTATGCGGCAGAGTTAAGAAAAGAGTTAATAGTACGAAAGATGGGATGAGTATGTGGAGAATGGATTGAGAAGGGGTTCAACTAACACTTCCTAGGATTGCGTTCATGTTATGCGATCATGCAACATACATACAATAGCAAATCATCTCTCAACGCAAATGCTACGGCTTCTAGTTTTAGAATGCATGCGATATATGCGATAAGTCTATAGGGCCTACGCATAAACCTCTATTCTTGTCTATGCAATGACAAATGACACACACACAAATAAGGCGACCACATAATATCATAATCTATCTCTAGGGTGCATGCGATGCATGTCGGCAAACAGAGCTTATCTCTAAGTCCCTATCTCTTGCTTATGAAGATCTAATCTTGCCCTCTCGAGTCTAGATTCTAACCTAGCTCTCTAAAGTCTTAGGTTCTTTCTTTAGACTCTCTCTCGAGTAGCTCTAAAGGGGTGTTGAGCACAACATAAGACAAGACAATCGTATGCAATGAAGATCCTAGGTCATGTTAGCTTAGTTCTTCTCAACCCATTCGATAAATTTAACTACTCATGCGTGCTTCTAAGAGAGTGAACAGATGTAGATAAGCAAGTTACATTTTATAGATATAGATTTGAAATACAAAATAACAATGCGGAATGAGAATAAAGAGCCTGGTAGCAATCTCTTGCTTCCCAAGGCTTTTTACACTGTTTTTCTCTACTCTGCTCCAAAGATAGTCTTGCTCTCGCGAGAGTCGGCCCTCTCTCCACTTTTCCACGCCTTTGGATTCTCTCTCGAGCTGACCAGAGCGATCTTCCGGTGTCTCTTCCCTTCTCTTGCTCCGCCTTAAAAGCAAAACTATTTCTTTCTAAGGGAAAATTGTCTAACTATCCCCCCATTTCACTGAAGGCTGCCTTCGGTATTTATAGAGCTTCGGGGTGAAAGACTGCTTCTCTCTTATGATTGCACTGATGGGATGACATTAATTCTCTGTCTGATGCGCCAAATATTTGTCACCGAAAAGTTGAGTGTACTTGCTACAGTAGTTCATTAGTGGCTTGTCAACTTAATTCGGAATCGACCGTCATCAGCTTTCTGTCCCATTGTGATTTATTATGCTTTTCACCCAAATACGCCCACCAAGTTGCGGCGACTCTGTGTGGTAATCCTTCTTGAGTAGATATTTGTGAGCACAAATCACCGTAAAGCCTTGTGGTAACGCTGCGCTCGACCGTTGCTTTCTTGTGATTGCATTTTACGCTTTGCGTCAACGCATCTTCTGCACAAAAATACAAAAGTTAACTATTTTCATGCAATGGACGCATGCGACCGCAATATTACAAACTTAATACTTTTTGGACGCAATCTTATATATTTTATCAACGCAAACCTTCATTGTTTAATAACTTAGCACTGTAATAACGTGCATTTCTGCCCGTTATCAATGGACAAATTTACCATTTTGCCCCTGTAGTTACATCTCACTCCTTATGTACCACTGATTCTTTTAATGAAAAATACAACATAGTCCAACTATGTATGAACACCTCTCGGGACAAGAAAAGGTGTGTGGTGCTACATCGTTCAAGCCCTGGAATCAGCCCTTAAGAGAGCTATCTATCTACTTGCCCCTGCTTCAGGGAAGGAGTGAATTCCATCTTGTGTAGCTGAGTTCCCAACTCCCAAATTAGACGAATCCCCATAGTGGTAGGTTTACGTCGGCGACCTGGCCACTTGCACCCATACAAATCAAAGGACCGCTCTCAATGGTAGGAGCTCTCAACTCCTCAGGATTGAAGTCATGTTACCTATGGTCATTCTAGTGAAGTGAAGTCTCTGTCATGAACGGTGTTGTATAATGAGACGTTAACACTTCATGGTCAGGTTTTATACAAACTCTTTGTATAGGACGCCCCCGCTCGCTTGTCTCCTACACGAATGATCAGGATCAGACCATCTGTGACAAGTCACAACACTTGTGACCATTCCACAAAGCGGGTCACATCCGTAGCATTATCTCTATATGAATGGTTTGGATCAAATTATTTGTAACAATTATAAAGTGGGTTGTATCCATAATGTCACCAAGATAAGACATACAACTTTATCCATGTACCATAGACCTTTAAGTTATTATTTGAATATGATCCACCTGTATGTCAACTACCTACTATTCAAAATTACATAACCCTAAATTTTTATTGTTTTAATATTGCAATTTTTAAAATAAATTATTATTTAAATAACTAATTAACTATGATGCTTTAGAGAAAAAATCCCAATAGTCATCTAAATAGCAGGTGTGTTTCCATGTCTAAATTTTGGTATAAACACTTAATAATGATTTTGGATTGAATCTGAAAAAAACTATTCATGATTCCTATGTATTTTAAATCAATTTTAAAACTGGTTCTTTAAAATTTTGGGCAAATATCAATCTATACTCATAAACTTTGGGTGTTGTCAATTAAAACTTCAAACTAATAATTGTATCAATTTAAACCCTAAAGTTTCATAAGTGAATAAATTTGGACTATCTATTAGAATTTCACTTTAAAATCGTAAGTTCATAACTTTCACGGTGTATAAGGCTTCTTTAAATAAAATGATTAATGTAAATTAGAGAAATGCAAATAGATATAATCAAATTTTCAATACATTTGAATGACTTTTCATTTGCTCATCTTCCTCTAGCTTTGTCTACTTATTTAGAAATAATTACATGAAAATTTATCTTACACTTTTGTTGGATTTTTTAGAATAAAATTAAGGGGGATTTTCAAAAACGAAAAAAATACAGGAAACTATTTACATAAAATAACAAAATTTAATCATCTTCTTCCTTCTTCCTTCTTCTTCCTCCTCCTCTTCTTTGGTCTGATCTTGATCTCTCTCTCTAACTTACACACTCTAACATCCTAGCAGTCACTACACTCGTGCCCAACCATTGATTCACCGCCGTTTAGGTCTACATCATAGATCTGGTTGTACATCATCGTCAGTGAGCCGATTTTTCTCCCTTTACCCAATTCACTCTCTCTCTTCCTCTAACTCTTAGATTTGTGCAACCCAATCATCGTTGCCGCTATCTTGTCGCCGTTAACGCTAGTGTTTACCAGATTTTTGGCTGTTAGGGGTAAGATTTTGGGCGTTTTGAATTAATTTTGTTTGGTTTTTGAACACCCGTTAAGTTTTAGTGTTAAGATTGATTTACCCATGAAATCAGATGCTAGATTTGAGTTTTGTTGCTTTTAAATAGTGTTATGAATGTCTATCATAGATAGATGTTGATAGAATCAGTGATAGACTTCTATCAGCTTCTATCACTGATAGAAGCTTATAGAAATCTATCATCGATATTATCGGTTATAGAAATTGATATAAGTATATTACTGATAAACACTAATAGAAGTCTATCATTGAAACTATTAGTGATAGATACTGATAGAAGTCTATCATTGATAGAGGTTGATAGAAGTTTATCACTGGTAGAGGCTAACTGAAGTCCACCAGTGTCTATCAGTGATAGAAATTGATAGAAGTGTGTATCATTGGTAGAGGTTGATAGAATTCTAACAGTGTCTATTAGTGGAAGAAATTGATAGAAGTCTATCATTGATAATATAGTGATAGAAACTAAGACAAATCTATCGCTAATAGACGCTGATAGAAGTTTATTAGTGTCTATCAATGTTTTTTTTTCTTGCTATTTCTGTAAATAGTATGACATTTTTTCTATTTGTGAAAATTTTCTTAAAATTAATTTGTCCATAATCATTTTATTTAGGTGATTTAAGCTATTTTTAGATAAATAAATTGATGTGAAAATAACTCCACTAACAAATGGTCTAAATTTGTGTATTCGTAAAACTTTAGGGTTCATATTGATACAATTATTAGTTTAGAGCTTTAATTGATAAAACTCCAAAGTTTCATTTTAATTTTAGTTAAATTACAAATTTAGTACATTCAGTTTTGTGTATATATTATATTTGGTCCATGAACTTTAAAAAGTGCCCAATGGATTTCTAAACTTTTAATTTTATGTAATTATTGAATGAGAAAATTTGAACCAATCATAAATTGCCATGTTATTTCTTAAATTAACGATGAAATAACCAATCATCAAATTTGAGACTAGTTACAAGTTGACATGTATCTCAAATTAAAATAGAAGACAATAAATCGTTTGATTCTAATAATATCACGTGTCTTCGTCACAACTATTGGATTGTGAGGTGGTCACCCTTCATTTGGGACATTCGGTCAGGGAGTCAACAATCAAACATCTATTGAGTCATTTTCATTCACTTAAAGGTTGACTAGGTCAATCAACAGGGTAGAGGTCGATCAACAAGCTAGAGGTTGACCTAAAGTAATCAACAAGCTATAGGTTGATCCAAGTCAATCAACAAGCCAGAGACCGATCCAAACTAATCAACAAGATCAATAAGCTTAAAGATCGATCTTCCAAGAATATCTTCAAACCTAAAAGGCGACAATTCAAGAAGATCAACAAGTTTAAGGATTAAAGTTTATGCAATTGAAATAAAAAATTAAAAGACAAAATTTAACACTTATACTACAAATCAAGAAAATCAAGCTCATTTAGACGTATTAAATTTTATCATCGTTGTAGGTAATACTATTTTGGTCCCTATACTTTGAAGTTTGTTTAATTTTTAATCCTTGTATTTTTAATTGTCCAATTTAGTTCATGTACTTTTAATAAATGGAAAAATTGTACAGATGACCCATGTACCTAAATGAAAATTAAACTCAAGTTTCAAAACCAAAGAATTTTGACCTTCTGCTTATGTCATCATCATGTGAAATTACCACAGTAATCCCGAATGCATCCTTTTTCCTTCTTCGTTTTGCAGCATTTCTTCCATTTTTCTGCGTTTCTTCTTCTTCCATTTTTTGATTTTTTTTGCATTTCTTCTTCCGTTTTTGTTGCGTTTCTTCTTCTATTTATTTATTTTTTTGCATTTCTTCTTCCATTTTTTCACATTTCTTCTTCTTCCTTTTTTTTCCTTTTAGATTATACGTTCTTTTGAGCATCGAGCATTGAGTGCGATCATAGAGCATAGAGCGCAGAGCATCAAGCATCGAGCATAGAATGAGCTTTTGAGTTGAGCATAAAATATAGAGCATGGAGCATAGAAAATTGAGTATCGAGCATTGAGCATCGAGTAGAGAGCATATAATATATAGCATAGAACATAAAGCATTGGGTATCGAGTATCGAGTACTGAGTATCAAGTGAACTTTTGAATCCGTAGCACGTAGGTTCTCAGGGTCGAATGGGTAAATTCACAACATGTTGACGCAAGCAAAAGATCATTTTCCCTTCATATCTCAACTTTGGGCTATTTTTCATTTGGGCCCTACAAAAGATTTATAAAAAAAAACCTTAATAAATCTTATATTTAGTCCTCACTACTAGTTTATATTTAATTTTAAAAAAAAAAATTATTTGTTATCTATTAACTTTTTAACTATAAATTATAAAAACATATTCATAAATGGTATTTTCTTGTATGAAAATTATTATTATCTAAAGGCTAAATTATACAAAATACCCTTAAACTTTGGACTTTGTGTAAAAAAAATACTTTTGAACTTTCAAAAATTTAAAAAATATCCTTAAACTTTTAAAAACAATTCAAAATACCCTTGCCGTTATTTTTTAATGGAAATCATTATTGTTTTGTTTAAAAAATACCATTGAACTTTCAAAAAGTTTCAAATATATCCTCACACCTTAAAAATTCATCAATACCTTTATTGATAATATATGAATACAAACGGTTAATACCTATTTCTAAAATATCCTTGAACTTTTAAAAATTGCATTAATACCCTTAACCTTACAAAAAAAAAAGTTTATAAAAATACTCCTATTAGTATAGTGATCAGTTTGTTTGAAGTTTTCTATAGTACAAAAAGAATCAAATTTAGAACAAGTTATATATATATATATATCAATCTCCTCTGATTTAACCTATTTTTACTGATTTTGTCAACAAAATACAACCAAACTTCACGTAAAAGCATAAAATCCTATAAAAATAAAAATAAAAATCTTTCCTTAAAGTTCACCAAAACAATAAATAACCAAATACAAAAAGAACGTATTTAACTATTAACACACACTTAATACTAACGAACGGTCTTGTGAAAACATATTCTCCTTCTTTTTGTTATAACTGATATACCTTAATTGAATAAGACAGTTTTTTTTAATGAGATAAATAAAAGGTCAAATAGTTAACAAGAAGGAGAGTAGGGGTATATTAGAAATGGGTATTAACGATTTTTGTTCATATACTAACAATAAAGATATTTTTTATTTGTTTTAGGTTTAAAGGTATTTTTGAAATTTTTTGAAAATTCAAAGACATTTTTGAAATAAAACACTAACGGTTTCAATTCAAAACTAACTATAAATATATTTTTTGATCTATTTTTGAAAGTTTAAAGGTGGTATAATTTAACCTTATTGACGAAATTAGGATGGTTAAAAGAACACTAAAATGGATTAAATAGTATTTTACCTAACAACCTTCTGGTCCATTGTGTCACCTGAAACAAAGCTTAATTCTGCTGTCCCAAAATGCACCCACACAGTTAACGACAACCGATACACAACGCAATTTCCCCATCGCTTTTTCCGCTGAACAGTCCCGTTGCTTCTCTGCAACTACTTCTTCCTCACTCCAAACCACAATTTCACCTTCTTTTTCAATTTTCCCCCCGACCCATTTCGTAATCAGCCAATTCTGACCCCCCAGCTGTTTTTTTGAACCCCTTAACGGGGAATTAGGTGGGAATCGCTCTGTTCTAAGTTTCACTGATCCACTGTTTTATACTTCATTTCAAGTTCTCTCAGTTGGGTCGAGCTTGTTTTACATCTGTTTTGGGTCAATGGCCCTTCATTCTGGCGCATTCTGCTTCCATGGTGTTCCTACCGTTACTCATGAATCTTTAAGACACAAGCAATGGGCGGTGAAATCTTCTGGGTTTTCGCGGCCCCGTGTAGTTTCCAAGTCCCAGTTGAAAGTGAAAGGTAAGTTTCACTGTAATAGGTTGTTGGGTTTGATCTGGAGTGGCTTTTGTTTTTTCCTCTCTTTAGTTGTAATTTCAAACTAAGCTTGTGTGTTATGTTAATCTGTGAAGTTAATTCATGAGAATTTGATGTACTTCTGAAGCGTAAATGTCGTGTTCAAATTATGTTATGTTTTCTTTATATGGGATTTCTTCTTAATTGTCATTTGGGAAATGAGTTCACAAGTAACGACATGGGAACAGTGTCGAGAATTAGTGAAATGGAATAAACGAGATGGAAGTTTGTTTTTGTAAATTTGGATATTGAAGACCAAGTGAAATTTGCTTAGAAGCCTTATAATTATTCTGTGGAATGTGAAAGGCATTACAAATGCCGTGGCATTATATTGGGAAAGCGAACTATTTACTTACCAGTGTCAAATGGTAAACGGATGAGAACTGCTAATGTTAATTTGACTTTTCATGTTTTTTCTACCTCGATGGGGTAGAGCATATTGTTATTGTTCTACAACAATTTGGTAGAACAACGGATGAGAACCATCGATCTTTGGGATGACAATAGGTGTCTTAGCTGCTTGGATTGACGACTTTCTTTGGTCTCTCGCATGTTAAAAATTTATTACAAAGCTTAAATGTACCCTAACCTATTAGTTTAAGTGTTATGGTTGGTGATTTAATGCTATATCAAAACAAGAGGTACTGTGTCTATAGGTTTGGCGTGTCAAGAATATTGAAAAGATTAAATATATGCTCACGTATTGACTTAATTTTTGAGCTCAGTGACATTGCATGAGCTAAAACCTTCTATTCTATTTACTTGCTTTTAGTGAAGGCATTTTCTGGAGATGGCGGTTTGGTGGAGTCAAATGATTCATCTCTTGTAGTTTGTTTTGGAGAAATGTTGATTGATTTTGTCCCTACTATTAGTGGACTATCTTTAGCTGAGGCACCTGCATTCAAAAAGGCTCCAGGTGGTGCACCTGCAAATGTTGCTGTTGGCATAGCTCGTCTTGGAGGCTCATCTGCTTTTATAGGCAAGGTAATATAAAAAATCTATAGAAACAGTTAAATTGTAAATTGTCAATCATGATCTATTAAAATAAATGTTTCCTCTAGTGTTTTAGATGAGTACAACTCTCAACTAATCTTATAAGATAACCTCTTGATCCTCAATATTTTATTTGAATTTATGGTGCGTTTTTAATCACGATACAGACTTATGGCTGCCTATTGACTTAAAAAAAAGGAAGTATAATATTGCAATCTCAATATTAGGGGCATATTGCTGCATATGAGTCATGACACATTGAAGATGTCACAACAGCTCATTGTGGTTACTCTAATAATAATCATCTGATATTCTTTACCATGTTTTATTAGTCTCGGGGTTTAGTTGGATTTCCGCCCATATGTTGCTAGCTTTAAAGGAGGCACCCCCTTTCAATGCCCTGCTCAACTGAAAAATATGATATTCCATAGTAAAGCTGCTCAATGTGGTCGTTCCCCACGAGTTTGTCCATTTTCTTTTGCTCAATGGTTTTGACTTAACACAATGGGTTCTTATGTCTATTCATCTTCTTGTTACGAATATGGAAAGAGAGCTGTTAATTAGTATGTAAAACATTATCAGCATTGATATGAAGAGTAAAGTATCATGTATATTTTCATCCAAAAGAATCATACATGACTGAAATATGATGGTTTTAAATCTATATTTTGGAAGCTTATTTACAATGTAAATAGGAGGTATAATTTATTTTTCGAGGAGCGACAAAGCTTTTAATATTTTGCTTCCAAACGATTTTATTACAGTTTTCCATATTGATGCTCACTTTTAGCCATACTTCAACATTTGGAGAAAATAAATGCACTAAATAAAGGGAGATACTTTTCCCGAGCACAGTTTCACAGGTTTTCTTAACAACATTCACAGGTTGGTGCAGATGAATTTGGTTACATGCTTGCTGATATATTAAAGGAAAACAATGTGTGCAATGAAGGGATGCTGTTTGATCCTGGCGCACGAACTGCTTTAGCATTTGTTACGTTGAGGAATGATGGGGAACGTGAGTTCATGTTTTATCGTAACCCCAGTGCTGACATGTTACTTCAGGAATCTGAAATCAATTATGATTTAATCAGGAAGGTAAGAATAATTTAAGGTACAGTTTCCAGAGCACAGCAGGAAATCTAGTAGTTTGTATGGATCATACAAGTGTAATTATAGTTTGTTTAATATTCAAACCTCTATATCCTAAACTACCAATAACCTCAAAAGCCCGAGTTGATAGGTTAGGGTATATTTAATCTTTTATACATATTTTCAATGCTCCCCTCACTAGTCAATTGTAAGCTTGAAAATTTACATAAGACTCAACAAGTGACTATCAATATTCATTGGTCAAAAAATGACATTGCAAGGGTTTGCATGTAGGACTTTATGCTTTGATACAATGTTAAACTATCACAAACTCTAAAAGTTAAAGCCAGTAGATTAGGGTGTATTAATCTTTTATAATCTTGTACGCATATTTTTACTTTACCTTTTATTTCAATTTCCCCCCTTTTTAGCGTATCTGTTGGGGGAGGGGAGCGGGGGGATGTCACTGAGCTTATATTTGATCTTCCTTACCATCTCCCTTCACAGGCAAAGATCTTCCATTATGGTTCTATCAGTCTTATCACTGAACCATGCAAGTCTGCTCACATTGCTGCCGCTAAAGCTGCAAAAGATGCTGGTGCTGTTCTTTCCTATGATCCTAATTTGAGGCTCCCTCTGTGGCCTTCTGCAGATAGTGCAATTGAAGGGATTCTAAGCATATGGGATATCGCTGATATTATTAAGGTAGATTTCATACTTTTCCCATGAAAGCATCAAGATAAAAATTGTAGATCTGTGGGCATAACTAACCTGTCTAGTCAATCTGAAATTTTAAATCAGATATCAAATAAGGAAAAAAGGAAAGCTGACACATATATTCTACTATAAATTTGCAGATAAGTGAAGAAGAGATTAATTTTCTGACAAGAGGAGAAGATCCATTTGATGATGCTGTTGTTCGTAAACTGTTTCATCCAAATCTTAAATTGCTTCTGGTCACTGAAGGTCCTGGTGGTTGTAGATACTATACCAAGGTAAGCACCTCGTACATTGTGCTCATATTTTGCGTACAACAAACTACCATATAAAGAAAAACAATTTTAAAAAAGAAACTAGACAGCTGAGGTTAAAATCTTGAGATGATGGTGCAGTGCAGATTGTTTCCATTATGGTAGTTTAATTTGGTTATTTACTTCCAAAATTGATATTGATTGATTTGGTTTGAAAAGAAAATGATACTCTTCATTGATAAAATGAAAAAAGACTAATGCTCAAAAATACAAAATTTCAAAGGAGGAAGATAAAGAAAATAACAACAAGAGATATAAGAAACAATAACATCTGAAAGTGAGTGGAAGCCAAATAAGGAGAAAAGTCGGAATCTAAAAAATTGAAAACCACAAAAAACTTGGAAAGAGAGCACAATAAAGGAACCAAAACAAACTAAGTCAATGTAGCAAACATCTAACCAAAAAACTGCAAGAGGGAGGTCAGCGTAGTACACCATAAAACTCTAAAAAGATGCTCATCCCTTGGCCATTTCTTCTCTGCTGGGTTTGAATGCAGCGGCTAGGGTTGGGTAATTGATTTGGTTCATTAACCAAGAAACATGCTCATAGCAAAGACTGTTGATGAGAGGCTTGATAATTCTTTTGTTGAGGGGAGGTTGAAAAGGAGTTCTCTTTCTTTTTTTTCCTCAGTACAATAGAGAAATTCAAACCACGGACCTTTTAGTCGCTAGCACATTCATATGCCAGTTGAGCTATACTCGCTTTGGCGAAAATGAGTTTTCAGTATCCGATATCCTATCGTATTGTACTCTAGTCGTCATGACTCATTATTCTATCATACTCTAGTGCTAGTGACTAGTGAGGGCCTAACAAGTGCCCTCATCCCTACTCAGAAAGATAGTCAGTAACTGATCACATAATGCGTGAATTGAAAGTACATGGTGATATGTGTTATGCAGGAATTCAGTGGAAGAGTGAAGGGTCTAAAGGTGGATGCAGTTGACACCACTGGTGCAGGGGATGCTTTTGTTGCTGGCATTTTGTCTCAGCTAGCAACTGACCTCTCTTTGCTTCAGGTACCTTTTCTGAATTGATAAGCTGTGCATATTTTAAAGAGGTCATGACCACCTCCCACTGTTTTTAAAATGCTGAAGGTGCTTTTGGTGCACTTTTCTTTTAACATGATAAATGTTAAACTATTGCTGCTGATGTCGACAACTGCTTATTAATAATTCGGAAGCAAATGACTTTGAAGAGGGCGTTGTGCTTTGAAACCAAGTAAAACTACCTTTAAACCCTAAAGCTTAAGCCCGATGATTTAGGATATATTCATTTATATATATATCATTGTAATGGCAGGGATGCATAGAACTGTAACCCTAAAAGGCAAGGAAAATATTCAGAAATGTAAAAATTGATGGATTATATTATTTTAAAAGACGACAGTTGAATGGTCAGCATCTAAGTGGTTCATAACATAGAGAGGATGCCATGGATCAGATGCTAGATTATTATACTTACTATTATTAATTTGTAAATTTGGAGAAACAATTAGACTTCTTTGTTCAGTGTAAAATACTTCAAACAGATCAAACTTACTCAAGTTTTTCGGTTTTAGCTTACACCCTTAGATTTCACTATACGAACTATGGAAATCAATTTGAAACATCATGAAGACAAGAAATTTGTGCTTATTGAGAGGCTTTGTTTTGTATCTCATTTTCTGCAGTTTTCAATGCTTCGTAGTCATGTTACTGAGTCTTGTCAGAAGGGTGACAAGTGAAATAACAGTTTGTGTGTCTGTTTTTGAACCTTGTAGAAAGAGGACAAACTTAGAGAAGCTCTCCTATTTGCTAATGCTTGTGGTGCATTGACTGTTATGGAGAGAGGGGCCATCCCTGCTTTACCAAACAAAGATGCTGTTCTGAATGCAATCTTCAAAACTGTGCCCTAAGCCATTGTTTTTCTGTCTAGATCTGTATGTATAATAATTAATAACCAAGACTTGATTTCCACAAATTTTGGGCAGATTTTAGTTTCTCTCCCAATTGTTGCTGCTGTATGATATGATTTAGCAGCTTGTGAAGTTGTTTAATTCTGTAGATTGGATCTTCCATTGCATTGAAATGATCATGTCTATGCCATTTATGGCAATGAAACAACGATTGATTTGGCCCTTGTTGCTGAAATGTTCCTTCAGATTTTGATTCTAGCAAATGTTAAGCAATTAAGGTGGAGCAAAGAAGGGAAGAAGGGTAATAGCTTCTCTTTAATTTGTCTTAGATTAAAAAACATTATGTAAATGATAAAAGATCCCATTTTCAAGGTTATAGAAGGTAAAATATTTGATGTCATGCTTCAGATGCCCCATTTGAGACGATCAAAGACTAGATTTATGCTACCAACTTGAGCGTAGCTTGACTGGTTGAGACAAGTTGTCATATATCTTCAATCAAATAAACGTTCATATATTTACTCCACATGTTTGTTGTTCTTGTAAAAGACTTGACTTTCCTCTTTTCTCTTTTATTTTTTAGAGAAAGAAAACCAAGACCCATTTGATTGGACAAATTTTTTTGGGTTCGGTAGATTTTACCTTTTGTGTGAAAAATAGTGACCAATTTGTTGGTGTATGCTGTAACTTGTAACTGATTTTTTATCACTTGAGAGCCTACCTCTCACTTTATTTGTTGTTGAACTAAAAAACAGAAAAATATCAATTTTACCTTCCATTATGTTTTGTTTGAAAAAACCTTGTTTGAAGCATATAATTTTGTATAAACGAAATTCCTAAACTTTCATAAATGAAGCAAAGTAGGTTATGAAATAAAATTTCCTTTGAAAATTATTTATGCATTTCTAATCGTCCATTTTGTAAAGCCGACATTTAAAGAAATCTACACACGTTTGAGAACTAATGCAGACATGATTTTCAAAAGCAATTGTAATGAAGAGTCTAAATTGGTTGAGTTATGAAAATTTAGGAGTTTAATTGACATAAATTATAAGTTTCACACAAATACATGATATTGGTTTAATAAAATTTGAAAAATGGTGTAAATTAATACATTTATAAAAATTTAGAGTTTAAATTGATACTATTATTAGTTTATAGTTTTAATTGATACAACTCTAAAATTTAGGACTATGAATCGATAAAAAAAGTCAGGAAGTGAAATGCACAAAAAAAGCAAAAGAGGGTGGAGATGAGCACAGATATTTTGAACTTTTTGGTTAAGAAAAAGATTGATTACAAAATTTTGTTTAGACGTTTTGATCATTGTGTCCAAATTTTCACAAAGTATAAATTATAATTAAAATTAATGCATGTTTTTTTTTTAAATTCAACATATATATGGGAGGACTCAAGTAGGTAACCACTCGATTTATGATATATACTTAGAGATGTCTATAGAGTAGGGCAGAGACGGGGAAGCATTCCCTGTCTCCATCCCCACACTATATTTTAATCCCCATCTCCGTGAAATTTTTCATGGAGACCGAGTTCTCCGTAGAGAAAAATTTTCCGCTTATTTTTTTATGTAATTTATTTATTTTTAATAATTTTTAAATCTACTCTCAACCAAATAAAATATCATATATAAAATGAGTTATTTTCAATACACTTTTATTCAAATAAAATACTATAGCATTTTATTATAAAATTAATAATATTTTATATAATTAAAATATTTAATTCCACAATTTGTAAAAGGTAAAATTTAAGTATTACAATATTATAGTCTAGCCTTCAATTTATATATTACAAATTTAAATATTACAACATTCTTGATCTTAAAAATAATATTAAAGAAATATTTTAGAAATGTATCAAACTATGAACAAGTTATGAAAATTAGAAAATAACTATATTACTCTACTATGATTTTTTTTAAAGAAAATAATAAAAAAACAAAAGAAATATATATATATATATATATTATAAACTCACATTCTGTAACGTATGACTATTATTATTATTACTATTATTATGTGTGTATGTATATATGTATTTATGTGTGATACTCACCGGGGCAGGGCGGGGACGAGGGAGGTTCCTGTTTAGTCAACGGGGAGAAAATTCTCCCCTCTCCTTACCCCATTTCTCGTCCAATCAGGGATTTCCCATCCTGTCGGCCCTGCAGGGAGAATGGACATCTCTATATATACTTTATACTAGTTAGATTATGTTCATATTAGCAATTAATATATGTGTTTTCACATAGTAATTAATGTAGGTTAATAGTATTTCTTCTTAAGAGTAATGATTACACCTAATCTCATACTCACCCTCACCCTTACACACAATATTTTTTTTTTAAATAAAAAAATGTCACATGACACATTTTTATTGGGTGCTAGCAAGGTAACACAGATGATGAGTGCAACCCCAGTGCAGTTAAATTTCCCTTCTTCTTAATATATTGTTGAGTGACATTTTATAACTTTCTTGTTTTTTTGAAACATGATATTTAATTAATTAATCATACATATTTAAAATGAGATGATGCGACCTAGTTAAATAAATTACAAATAATTGAAATTAACTAAATACAATCTTCGGAAGTATATAAAAAAATTGAAAAGTTTGGTCTATGAGATTTGAGTTTGGTAACATCCATCTTTGAATTTCTAAACTTGAAGTTTTAACTACTAAGGTTTGAAAAAATGGTTTCTTTGGATCTTGCTATCAGTTTTTCGTTATTGTAGTTGATGGAAAGTTGATGTGATATTTGTTTATAAAAAACAATATTATTTTTTAAAATAAAATTATTTTAAGACATTTTTTCTTTCTCCTCCATAGGCATCTCATTGGTTAACTTTCTTTTTGAACAATACTTAGGTACAAAATAGGACACCTAAGTTCCATGCAACCCTTCTTCAAACGACATAAAAAAAGATATATATTTTTTTCAATATTTTTTAAAAAACAAAAAAATTGACACATGTCAGTTTTTAACGGGATGTAACAGGGATTGCATAAAAGATGGGTGCAACCCAACTGCGTCTAAACTTTTTTCCTTTCTTTTTCCCAAAAGGGAACACCCAAATCTGGCATCGTCCACCTTGACACTATTAACTAATAGTTGGTTAGTCTAGTTTTAGTTATTTTTTTAAGTACAACAAATATAGGGTATGAAGATTTGAATCTTCAACCAAAAGAGTATGCTATCTATAAAAATGATCAAAATACCCTTCACTACTTCATTTCCCCATGGGTGCTACTACGTGTCACAATCACACTTTCGGAAGCTTCACTTAGCGATTGTGGCACTTGCTTCCGCTCACGAATAAGTTAGCCAATTCGAATTTGGATCGCTAATGCACACTGGTTTTAGAAAACGGGTTTAGAGGAAAAGGTTTTCGCAAGCATTTGAAAGTATGAGTTGAGAGAAGAAAGATTGTAGTAGGCTAGAAAGCAATAAGCAACAACAACTTTATAGCATATCACTACGAGTATGAGGATATGATAGTTAGTTTTATCCCTATGTAGTGCATTATAACAAATTTGTGATTGTCACTCTTGCATATAGACACAGGCGAGTGGTCACTTACAATAAGACGAATTAACAAAGCAAACTAACTTACAGAATGAAATACATAAGATGAAAGCATGATAAAAAGGGGTTGAGATGGGCATGCGACCATGGGCAACAGGCCCTGGACAAGCATGACCGTGACATTCTCCCCCACTTAATTTGTTGGCGTCCCCATCAACCAACTCTGCTTGAACTCAGTGATTGTTGGAGTAGCATTCTTCAGGTCTTCCGAGTGCTCTCAACTGATTTCATCATCAGAGAGGCCTTTCCACTTCACCAAGAATTCTGTCGGCTCCCGTCTTGGTCTTCCAATACGGCGTGTACGTTTGTCTAGAATCCGTTTGACTTTCTTCTTAGTTGGATTCTTCATCATGACGGGTGGATGTGTCAGCATGTTATATTGCTCATCATCGGGGTTGGGGTGATAGGGCTTTAGTATACTCACGTGGATGATAAGATGCATCTTTATCCATGAGGGTAATTGAACCCTATATGATGTTTTCCTGACTTTCTTAATCACTTCAATTGGTCCTTCATATTTTTGTACGAGGCATTGGTCCTCTGGCCCTGAAAATGGAATTGTTTTGGTCGTAGCTTGATTAGAACCTTGTCCCCAGCTTGGAACTCGAATCTATGCTTCATATTAGCCCACTTTTTCATTCTCGTAAATGCTTTCTCTAAGTAGGTGCGTGCTATCCCAGAGGTTTGACTCCACTTTGTGGTGAAGTTATGCGTTTGAGGGCTCTTGCTTGCGTAAGGGTGGTCCACCAGGTGTGCCATGAGTGGCTATCTGACATATACTATCTCGAAGGGTGTCTTTTCAGTTGAGGAGCTTTATTGACTGTTAAAGCTGAATTGGGCAACATCTAACAATTGAATCCAATTCTTCTGTCTGGCGTCAATAAATTGATGCATATATTCTTCGAGTATGCTGTTAAAGCGTCGGTCTAGTTTTCTATTTGAGGATGATAACTGGAAGAAATATTCAGCGCAGATCCCAATATCTTAACCAATTTTGTCGAAAGGTTCCAGTAAATCTCCCGTCACGATCACTAATAATGCTTGCGGGAACACCCCATAATTTCACGATATACTTAAAGAACAGGTAGTCATCATGGTCGTACACATCTTCGATGTTAGGATGAATGTGGCATATTTTGAGAATTGGTCGATAATAACAAGCATTAATTCAAATCCCTAACCTTGTGTAGATGGGTGATGAAGTAGAGGGATACACTCTTCTATGGTCTAAAGGGCACAGGTAGAGGTTTCAACAGACCCGCTAATTTCGCCCTTTCGATTTTATCTTACTAGTAAACAAGGAAAGTCTTGGTTAATTGCACGACATCATCTCAGAGACTCGGTTAATAGTAACCTTGTTTTAACAGCGCATAGGTCCTCTACCAACCATTGTATCCTACCCACGATGTGTCATGACACTCTTTCATTAGTAATGTTCATAGCTCATTGGATTGGGGAATGTAAAGGCGATTACCCTTGGCATAAAGTAAGTCATCTTCGACCCAAAATTGATGCGTCTTCCCTTCTTTGGCTAACTGCATAATGACTTGAGCCGATGTGTCATTTGTCAAATGTGTCTTGATAGTTTCACACACAGTTTCACACAATGTGCTTGCTTTCAGATGCGCAAACATGCACATGGCTGCATGCTCGCTCTTTCGACTAAGAGCGTCTACCGCTTGGTTGTATTTACCCAATCTATGCTTAAACTGGAAATCAAATTCTGCCCAACATTTTTGCCATCATGCCTACTTTGACGACAATTTTGACTGGTTGAAAAAGTAGCCGATGAAACTGTTGTCTGTCTTGACCATGAATTTGGCCACTAAGAGATATTATCTCTAGGCCATCAGACAATGTACTACTGCCAACATTTTCTTTTTAGAGGCTGCATATCTCCTTTCCGCATCATTCAGATTTCTGCTCTCATAAATGATGAGGTGGTTGTCTTGAAGGAGAACACCACCCAATGAAAAATTAGAAGCATCTATCTCAACTTCGAAAGGTTTGGTTAAGTCGGCAATTTCGAGGATTGACCCTTCAATTATCGCTTTCTTCAAGCCTTCGAAGGCAGCTTGACATTCAGAAGTCCAACTCCACTGGTTGTCCTTCTTCAACAACTCGGTCAAAGGTCATGCCTTTCTGGAAAATCCTTCTAGGAACCACCTATAGTAATTGGCTAGTTCGAGGAAGGAACATAGTTATGTCACAGATGTCAACAACTTTCAATCTCGTATTGCAATGATTTTGCCCTCTTCCATGTCAATTTGACCATACTCGATTATGTGGCCAAGGAAGTTTATACGCTCTTGGGAAAAAGAGCACTTCTCTCTCTCTCTACATATAGTTGGTTCCTCTTCAACTTTTCGAAGACTAGTTGGAGATGGCATCGGTGATCTACTATTGACACACTATAGACCACGATATCATCTAGATATACATGAAAAATTTGTCGAGGCATTCGTGGAACACCTGATTCATCAGTGTATAGAAAGTTGTTGGGGTGATGGTGAGGCCAAAGGGCATCACGAGAAATTCAAAGGCACCATACCTCTTAACATTAGGTCGTCTTTGGTTCATCTCCTTCAGCAATCCAAATCTGGTAGTACCCCAACCGAAGGTCTAATTTTGAGAAATATCTAGCACCATGGAGATGGTTAAATAAGTCTGTGATGATGGATATGAGGTACTTGTTACAAACAGTGAGCTTGTTTAAAGATCGATAGTCGATGCATAGTCGAAGGCTTCTGCCTTTTTTCTTTTGGAACAACACTGGCTCCCCATAAGGAGCTTTCACTGGTCTAATAAACCTTGTGCTCAACAACTCATCTAATTACTTTTGAAGGTTGGCCAATTTTGGCGGAGCCATACAATATACGTTCTTGGTGGGCGGCTTCACCCCTGGTAGTAGTTCAATCTCATGGTTGATCCCCTTCGTGGAGGTAAGAAGTTGGGCAAACTATCTGACATGACATCACGATACTTTTCCAAGATACATAAGATGTCTTGAGGAATGTTCTCTTCTACAGTTTTGACTGATTCAATCAGAATGGCCATAAACGTGGGTTCGTCATGGGCAAGGCCCATTTTCAATTGAAGGTCTGAAATCATTCTTATCCCATTCGACTGTTTGATGTTGGCTTGAACTACGGTGAGCATAGACCCGATAATTACTAGGCACTTGGCGATGGGCATTGGTATAACTTTGTGTTCGAGTATGAATCCCATCCCCAACACTACGTCAAAATAATCCATCTTAACAATTATGAAGTCGGCAAGGCCTTTCCGATCCCATAATTTCACTGGCGTTCTATTGCTATCCCCATAATAGGTAGGGCTGCGAAGTTCATGACTTTTATCTTCCCAGTGTCTTTTTCCCAAGGTAGGTTTAGACGATGGGCCTCCATTTCAGTTATGAAGTTGTGGGTTACCCCAGAGTCGACCATGGTAGTCTTGGCCGATCTTTGGTTGAGCCATACATCCACATACATGAGCCATTTTTCAAACGGTTCCTTTTTCTCTCCCATATTCTTCTAAAGAGCAGACAAGAATTTCAACCTTCCCATCCTGAGATTATCATTCTCTTCAGCCTGTTCAGGTACAAGCTTGACCTTTTCAGCCTCGTCTTCTAAGTCCGAGTCTGATGGAATACACAAGCATGCAACAAAAGCAAACAAAATCAATAAACACTCTAATTACATTGAATTTGAGTTCTAAATGCATGTTTTTGCAAGAAAAACACAAGAGGGTTTCTATTCACATACCTTTGATGATTTCTCCTAAATTCAAGCTGCTCTTCATGTGTTTTCAGCTCCAAATTAACAGTGAACCACTAAGAGATTTTCTCTACTATTCTCAACCTTGAATTTGAGTGGTGGAACTCGAATTTGAGTGAATTTATGAAGTGAAATTCTGGGTTTTAGAGGAAGATGAAGATGAACTTCAGAATACCATTTTTTTCAACCAACATCCCTTCTTTCTCTTCAATTCAGAGAGCTTTTATCAACCTTTAGTATGCAAGCCCTTCATCAATGGAATTGGCCAATAGCTGCTTCAACAATTGAAGTGGGAATTGTGTGATTACATGAGGAACACACCTCATGCTTGAGAAAAATGGGAAAAACCCACTTTCTCAAATTTCCAAAAATCTAATTAATTCCAAATTAATTAAATTTTATTTGATTAATTCCTAATTAAATAAATTCAATATTTCAATATTCTATTTCTCAAATTAAATTTTAAAATGAAATTAGTTAAACAAATTTAATTAATTAAATAATTTAATATCAAATATAAATTAATCACACACCTAATTTTGAACATGAATCCTATTCATGCAATTAATATTTAAATCAATATTAAATATTATAAACTCTCCAATTTTGTTTAATTTCAATAAATTAAACGTTAAATAATTATATTAAATATAATTGTACAAACCCTAATTTGAATTTGAACATTTCAATTTGATCACTTCAAATTGATATCATTCAAAATTCACTCAATTTAATAATTCAAGGTGTTCATGTTTTACGAGCTAGTAGAGGGACCTTATGGACCTACAGATCATGAGTTCCAACGATTAAAATTAATTGGCTAAAACTCTTTAGACCAAATTAATCAGTATTTGTTAACTATTAAGTCACACCACTATAGCTCGATAGTTGCACTTTCCTCAATATATATATATTTGTATTCACATGATTTAACCATAACCAGTAAGTCGACCCTTCACAGGTTGTTCGTAATAATGGTTGGGTCAATATTCTATTTTAACCTCGATATTACGTTTTGTTCCTTAAGTTCCTACTGATCCTCTAAAGAACAATTAGTGTATAATCTAATCACTAAACCGGATCCCTCGGGCCTGTGAGAGAGTGGGGTCCCTTGTTCAAGACATGGATTCAGTACTTAAGAGAACAACCTTTCTTCTATCATTAATCGGGCAGGCGTGAATTCCGTCTTGCACCCTATGTCCCTAGCTATCTACCCGGTCTTACCCTTGAAATGGAAGGCTTATTGAACCGGCGCTGTTGAGCCAATCCTCACCCATGCAAATCTAAGGATAATCCCGAATAAACAAAAGTTCATAGTTAGCTTTGAATTAAGATCGAGTTAACTAGTTCATCTAAGCGAAATAGTCAGTATTAAATAGTAAATAACGTTATAAAGTAAAAGTAACTTATTTCTTGGTCCGATCTTATGCAAACTCATTGCATAAGATACCCCCACTCCTCATATTAATACATGAACGAATCTAGATCACTTCGTTTGTAGTATCTTACAACAACTTGTAACAGCTACACAGTAGGCTTCATCCAATAGTGTTACCAAAATAAGGTACCCAACCTTAATTATACTATAGACCATTTTGGCTATTTACTCGATCTTGATCCATTTCTATGTCTCTACATATAGTTCAAGTATTCATATAATAGCTATGGACCTTAGTTTATTGGATTTAGACTTTATGAATGCAATTAATAGATTCAATATCTTTATTGAAGAAATGTTGAATAACATCTTTATTCATAATAGAATATGTTTAATTTTTACAAACTGTGAGTTTTAGAACATAAAACCTAACAGAGGATAGGGTGGCTTGGAAGACATTAAAGGCCGTTCGATTCAGGCATTCACCTGCTCTGTGTGGTCATCTATTTATGTAGCAGGACGGTGGACGATTATAGTTGTTATACTGCCATGACGACCCTCGCCAATTGTTCCCAGATTTCTGTTGGAAGGGCTTACGATCCCCACTTATATTCTTATCCCCACACTAGGCTTAGGAGAACTTAAACACCTGTTTCTATTTCCTCCATTTGAGAAAGTTGGTTGCTTTCTCACGTCTTGAGAGTACGTACCAAGGTCGTATAGTCGTTTCGCCGCTGAATAGGCAGAGGAGATATCTTGTACTCTCTGTTCATACAGCTTCGTTTTTGCCCATGGTTTCAACCCTTCAACAAAGTTTGCCGCATATGTCCAACATAAGTCCCGTAAATTGTTTCACATAATCTTAGATGTTGCTTGTATGTTTCAATTCTTAGAGTTTTTGCCAGGCCAAAATCTCAACATTCTCAGGAAAGAACTGTGAACGAAGTTCTTGTTTCAATTTATCCCAGGTATCTATGGTGCAACACCCTTCTTGCATGTCCATGAATTGTGATGTCCACCACAATTTTGCATCTTCAGTTAGATGCATGGTACTAGCGTGACTCTTGACTCCTCTATCACGGTGTTCGTCGCCTTGAGTATTGCTCAAGGTCGAAGATAAAATTCTCCAAGGCATTTGCATTCCGCACCCCATAGAAGGGTTTTGGTTTCAGGATCTTTATCCTGTTAACTTGGATTGCTCCCCCAGTTGGGGCTTAGTCCCGTATCGCTCGGATAATGAGATTCACCCTTGCACTCACATCCGCAATCTCGGCTCTGATGACATCGAGGGCCGATAAAAAATCTTCGGACAGATTAATTACCATATGAATTATTACTTTCTGGGAGCTATCTAATTCTTCGACATGCTCCTCTATATGGGCAACAGAGCACGTTGAGCTATCCCCACGCTCGAAACTGCCAGATCGTGCAACCTTTGTCTCTAGGGTCTCAACCCCTCATCATTAATTCGCTGACGAGTAACCCTCTAGGCGGCCAACTATCACATTTCGTTGGCTTTCTCGATAACTTCTTGCAGTTGAGTTTCCAAGAAATGAATACTATCAGGGACTTTTCTTAGGTGGAACATTTTCTCTTCCATCTTTACCAACTTGTCCGCTTGGGACGTATTTAAGTTCTTTGTCGCCAACATGATTACTGATTTTTCCCCAATGAGCCGACTTGGCTCTGATACCAACTGTCACAATCACACTTTCAGAAGCTTCACTTAGCGATTGTGTGGCACTTGCTCCCGCTTACAGAAAAATAAGCCAATTTGAATTTGGATCGTTGATAATACACTAGGTACCTCTCGCAACGTCTACCCCTGTTTTGGAGAAAATGATTTTAGAAAACAGGTTTAAAGGAAAAGGTTTTCACAAGCGTTTGAAAGTATGAGTTGAGAGAAACAAGATTGTAGTAGGCTAGAAAGCAATAAGTAACAACAACTTTATAAAATATCACTACGGATATGAGGATATGATGGTTAGTCTTATCCCCATATAGTGCATTTTAAGCAATTTTGTGATTATCACCCTTGCATATAGACATAGGCGAGCGATCATTTACAATAAGATGATTTAATAAAGCAAACTAACTTACAGAATGAAATACATAAGATGAAAGCATGATAAAAAAAGGGTTGAGATGGGAATGCGACCATGGGCAACAGACCTTGGACAAGCATAACTGTGACACTGTGCACTGCTGACAACCACTAGTGATCGTTGTCGAAAATTTTCGCCCCTAACTATTGACAACCGCCACTATGGACCATTGCCTACTACTGTTAGGGACCATTTTCTCTCATTTTTAACAACAAAATCGCTACCACCACATTGCAACGATCACTAGTTGACAACCCATCAACTAATCATAGTGTTTTAAATATAAATTTAAAGTTATTAGCTCATTGTGTATAATAGTGTCGATTTTTTAGTTAGAAGCATTTTAAATGAAAAATAAATACTATAAACTTGTGTATAAAAATACTTTTAATAAAATGTAACCAAAAAATGCAAGTTTTTTATTAATTTTTATTTTTTATTTCTAAATAGTTTCTATACAAAATATTTAAAAGAAAATGCATTTGAAAACAATTTTTTAATGCATTTGAAAACAATTTTTTTCATAGACAATCAAGACATATCCATATTCAACCTCTTTCGACAAATCTATTAGACATAAATTTAACTTCGATGGCTTTATGAATTTTTTAAAAATGTTGAATTAGTCGCACATCTATTAAAAACAAAATAAAAACTTAATACTTATAATTCAAAAACAAAAAAATTTAAAACTTCTTAGAAACTTTTTAAAGTTTAGAAACATATTATAATTTCATATACCTACCGAAAACTTTTTTTAATATACTTGACTAAAACTCGAGACTAAATTTTTAATTTACATAAATTTATTATTTAATCCAGAGAAAAAAAAAAGAGAAGACATGAAATATAAGTTCAACTTACAAGTGAATTTATACAATTAAGAAATCTAAAAAGAATTTTAGGAGTTAAATTTAAACAAAACCACTAAAAAAAAAAAGACAACAAATAATTGAAAAAAATTGCCCAATGCGATCCGAGAAACTCTTGGAGGGGGATGGATGAATGAAGAACACATCGCCCATTGGCTTCGCAAAATCACAAATCTGATAGCTCTAACTTGAGCAAAAATCAGTTGAACAGAGCGATTTCGATGAACAAGGAGACGACACCAGGTGGTTCGAAAGCCAACAATTTAGGGCAAAATAGCCATTATTAAAGGAGGAAGGAAGGGGAAGAAATGAAGAAGAGGAAGAAGAGGAAAGAAGAAAGAAGTAGTTGCCCTAACTTTCAGATCCATAATCCAAATAAAAAATTAGCTGCAGAAAATGGCGGAGAGTGGCGTAAGCGCAGCCGATTGCGAGAGGATTTTCAAGCGATTCGACGCGAACGGCGACGGGAAGATCTCCGCGACGGAGCTGGGCGATGCATTGAACGGATTCGGAGTGAGCGCTGAGGACGCCAAGAGGATGATGGACGCCATTGATAAAGATGGCGATGGCTGCATTTCGTTTGAAGAGTTCGCCGAATTTGCTAAGGATAATCGCGCTTTGATGAAGGATTTTGCCAAGGCGTTTTAGGTTTTTTGTTCTTGTTTTTCAATTGAAGATCTGATATATGATGATGAAGAAAATATGATGAATATGGTTACAATGAAGGAGATGCTTCTTCTTCTTCGTTTTGTTTTTTATGTACCACATATATTTAAACATATAACATTCTATGCTTCTCTTCCATGATTGTTATTATTTTCAATTAAATCTCATTTTCATCCCTAAATTTTCCTAAATTCTAATTTGAAATTTAGGAAAATGGTTTTCATATTTATTTTGTCTCTTGAATTTTGATTGACACGTCCCTCTTACTATTTTAAAGATCGACAATTTTTATAGGAGTTGCAATGATTTACGAGCGATTCGATTCTTAATATCATTATTTTTTTTTCATTTTCTCCGATTTGCTTTTATACAAATCTACTGTCACTTTATTTCGTTGGATTTTTAGTATAAGTGAACTAAAACAATTTCCAAATAGAGTCTAAAATGTTTCTATTAAAAAAAATTAAATATTGTGTTTAAAAATATGACAAACACATTTAAACATGTAAATTTAATAGTTGTGCATGTAGATATCTATTGATCACTAAATAATAATAATATATGTGCAAATGTTGTCAATTTGAACATAATTTAATTTATTAAGATGTATAAATCACAATTCGAAACAACTCAACATTTATGGAAAATCTCTATTCTATATATTTTGTAAGGCATAAAGACCAATTTATACAATAAAAACGCTAGAGCTAGTAAAGAATGATTGAATAATACAACAAATGAATCTAATTGCTGTAAATTAAAATACAAATGGATCAATCACAGTGCAAAGAGACTATTCCTCTGACGTGGCTTCGACAATTTGACTTGGCATCGTGTTCGATATGTTGGTTGTGGCCAGCTGTATGTGTTCTGTAACAATACGTATAGATAAATGATGTTAGAAGTTCAAATTCTCTAGAACATCTTTCTAAAAATTAGCGCTGTGTTAACAAGCTCCACGATTTTGTTGATATCATCCGATTTGTGATCTTTATTGTAATGTGTTATATCATGAGCTTTCTAATTGATAATGGTAAGTAAGATATCGTAGTCCATGAGTTTGCCTCCCATGATTTGGTTGGAAGAACATCATCTTTTTTCGGTGTATGATTTTGTTTTAGCTGATTTTAATTTTCTTTAATTCTGTCTATTTTGTTCGTTTGTTACTAAAGGAGAAAAAAATAAAAAAATAAAGAAGTTAAAAAATTCTCACATCTATACAAGTTGTTGAATTCAATAAAAATAAAAAAGGGAATTCTTATAAATAAAAAATTTTTAAAAATATTTACATTTTATAGTAAAAATTCAAAAAATGCTTTGCACTTGCTATAAAGTATAAATATTTTAAAATATATTTTTTATATTTAAAAAGACCCTAAAAAAACGCCAATCTCACTAATGTTTGAAACCTAACACGTAACCTACTCTATGTGTCTTCATACTAATGTTGCAATTTTATTTATGTTTTATTTATGTTTGTACGGATGTTTGAAGACATATGGTAGGTGAGGTGTTAGGTTTCACATTATAAAAAATAACAATAACAAAAACAAACGATATCTTATAAGCATATAATTAATTTATAGCTTAAAAATTATTTGAGATTTATATAAATAG
This sequence comes from Benincasa hispida, assembly GCF_027475165.1. Classification (NCBI taxonomy): domain Eukaryota; kingdom Viridiplantae; phylum Streptophyta; class Magnoliopsida; order Cucurbitales; family Cucurbitaceae; genus Benincasa; species Benincasa hispida. Next base: position 42,289,802 of record NC_143478.1, read on the forward strand.
GCAGATTGCAAAAACCACATCTAAAGTATGATGGTAGTTGTAATTATACCCTCAAACTTTTAATGTTGTAAAAATTGAGCTCTCAAACTTGTACAAGTGTTAAAATTGGACCCTAAAACTTACATGATTGTAGAAAGCGTAACAATTGTATAAGTTTGAGGGTTTCATTTTTTTTTTTTTATCATTTGAGGGTTCAATTTCTACAATTATTGTAAATTTGAGGGTCAAATTTTAATACTTATAGAGGTTTGAGGGTCAAATTTTGACAGCTAATAGTTTATGAGAGTGTATAATAATCAGACTCAAAGGATTAGTAGATATAACACAATACAAAAAAATTTGCAAATATAAAAAAAACTAAATCCAGCTGTTGAAGTCTATTAGTATAGATTATATTGCAAATAGGACTCTATCAGCGAGAGAGTCCATCACTGATAGATTTTCCTATATTTGTAATTCTTTAAAAATATTACTATATACTTAATTATTAACCTTAAAAGTATTACATATTAAAATTATCCAAAATTACTCATATAAGTGTTAAAAATTTAGAAGTACTCAAAATTTGTGAATCAATTTGAATTCTAGATTGTCTTGAAAATTAAATATCATTTGACTTATAAAAAGCATCAAAGTTTACAGAAAATAATATCAATCATGACAACTTTTAAATGTTAATGGGATATTATTGAAATTTATTTCTCTTTTGCCTTACTTTTATACAATTTATATCATTGCTATTTCTCTTCTAGGTATATCTTTAAAAGTGCAAATATATAAAATCTATTCAAATTCAATACCAACTTAAATAATAACTAACATAAAATATATACTCTTGATTTTATACTTCGATCAAAAGTAAACTGAAAAAAAGGCTTCTCAAATGACAAACACACAATGTCAATAATATTCAAAACTACATAACAAAATTTCAAAACTCAAACTATATATAAATAAGTCAATATATGAATATAATATTATAGGTCTGTTCAAATCTAACTAATGTGTGAGTAATTATGTTATATTGACTGTTATGGAACCGATAAATAAAGAAAATAGAAAACGTAAAATAGTATAGAATCGACACAAAAGTTTAAGTGGTTCATTAATAGTGTATTAACTACGTCCACGAATAAAGAAAAAAAAATTATTATTTTATAGAATAATTCAAGATAAATAATTTAAAGAATATCTTAGTTCTATATTTTATCACATCAAACGATAAAAATATATTTTTCACAATTTATTTTGGCAAAAAAAATCGTTTTTGGAATAGTTTCATAATTTACTTTCAAGATCTTATTTTTGGAAACGAATTCAAAATTCAAAAATGGAAATAAAATTTTTCAAAATGTGCCTATTTCAAAGTTTAAAGTTTAAGAGTATGTTATATAACTTCAACCTCAAGAAAAGTTTTTAATATTATAGGAAAATTAACATCACCATTTAGAAGTGGGAATTCCATTACTCTATAGTGCCAATAATTACAATCCAAATAGAAATAAAAAAATGTTATTTTATATTCAATTTCATACCTAAATACAGACTGATCTCTAACACTTGCAAAGCTTCCTATCTCAAAAGTAGCCTTGAAAGCAAAAGCTATTTACACTCCTTTGGAAGCAAACACAAAATATACACAACTTTAAAAAATGTCAATTTCAAAATACATTCATCTCTCACTTACAAAGAGTGAATAGTTCACCAACTCAACTAAAGCAAACTAGCTACCTAACCCATATACAAAGAATAAAATTATGTTAATATATATAGAAGGATTATTAAATATTTATCTTAGTCTAATTTTAAGTTTTTGGGTTCATAGTAATTTAATATGATATAAGCTATAACATCCTATAAGTTTTTTTTGGGTTAAAATCCTAATTTTGGGTTATCAATCTCCGTATCTCATTATCTCTGTTATTATTATTTGATATTATCATATTTTGTTTGTCAGTCTATTGTTATTATTTGACTTTTGTATTTTATGTTAGATTCATTTTAGTTTTTCATTTATAATGATTTAATTAGCCCTATACCTAACAAAAACATAAGGGTTAGATCCATCATTGGATATATATGCCCAACCCCCTTAAGGCAAGGGCTCTTTTAAATACCCGTTTGGACCTCACGAGGCTATATAATACTATTAGATAGATAATGGAGCTTTATCTCAAAATCAATTGATCATAATGAGAGAAGTAATTCATATATTTTATTAAAATGTTGTGAAGTTTCTTTATCTTTCTAATGTGAGATCTTCAATATAATCGAGTCATATTGATGATAAAGTGAGAATTAAAAGTGAGTGAGATATATGAAATTCACGTTAGTTTTCTTTAATAATAATAATAATAACAATAAAAATAAATAAATAAGTAAATAAAGAAATAAAGAAAGAAAGAAATAAATAAAAGAAAGTTTAATTTGTATTTAGATCTCTCGACTTTCCAGTGTTTTTTTTTCTTTTTTCTTTTTTTTTTTTTCATTTTTGTTATTCAACTTTTAAAATGCTAATTTTTAATTTATTGAACTTTAAGAAAAGAATCATTTGTCCTTATTTAATTTTTCCATTTAATACTCGCATCCAACTTTTAATGTTGTTAATTTTTTTTTTTTTTTTTTTTTTTTTTTTTTTTTTTTTTTTTTTTAGAATAGGTGACATTATTATACAACAACAAGGAAGATCCCACAGCTCGGGATCAAGACATCAAAGCAACAACGCACAGGCAAAAACAGGGTATCAAAACCAAAACAAAGTCAACAGGATAAGACTAGAACAAAACCAACGCATAGATGCAAACTCGCAAACCACCCGAAGGAAAGGTAGAGAAAAGAACCTAACACCCCAGAAACTAGGAGCTACAGCAAAACAGAGAACAATGTAAAGTTCAAAAGGAAAAAACATCCGTACACACACTAAATAAAACCAAGAAGGTCAACCCGCAAGGAAGTAGCACGAGCACGAACCGTAGAGACCATAAGGTGAACCAGAGCAGATACCGACCTCGATCGACCTCCTTGCAGCCACCGATTACCCTCCTGCTAGATGTAGTATATGGACGTACACCAGAAAACATGGAATAACTTACTACGCACCCCCTTATCCAACCCTACTCAGTACAACCAACTTAACTCTACATCCCAACCAGCCACCCGATGTGTCGAACTCAACTGACGCAACACACTAGACCACACCTTTCTCCCAAATCTACACTCAAAAAATAAATGATCCCGTAACTCCACAGCTCCCCAACACAGAAGACACCCCCCCTCTGACAACATACCCCAACTCCTCAACCAATCCCACATACCCAACCTGTCCCTCATTGCTAACCACGCACAGAAGGAATGACGCGGAATACCACCCCCCGCCCACAAAATACAAGCCCAAGACACCCTAGGACGACGAGGACGTATACTCTCCCAAGCACTAGCGATAGAAAATCGACCACTAGCATCCGACACCCAAACCCAATAATCCTCTCCCCTCACCTTAGGCTCCACTGCCTGGATAAAACCCCAGATCTCAAGCAGCTTCCAAGACACTGTAGGCCACCTCCAACCTCCCTCACCATCCAAGAACTCCGACAACCACGCTTCCAAACTACTCCTTGCATCATGAACCATCGTAGACCTGTATGAATCCAAATTCGCGCTCCTCAGCAGCCAAGGATCCCACCAAACAAAACAAGACCGTCCATCGCCAATCATTAAACGAACCAGATGCTTGAATCTATCTCTACTTCACAAGATAACCCTCAAGCACCAAGACCTCCTAGCCTCACTCCAAACAGCCCACAACGACCGCTCACGCAAAACATATGCCTCTACCCACACCACCCAAAGTGACCCCGATTTAATTAAGAGAAGCCAGAGCAGCTTCATAATAGCAGCCTGGTTCCAAGAGGCCATATGTTTCACACTCAACCCCCCCTCTCCCAACGGCAAGCACACCTCATCCCATGCCACCTGTGTACCACCCCGACTCACCACACTACCCTTCCATAAATAACTACGTAACAGACGATCAATCTTATGAGTTACACACGCAGGAAACACGAATATGCTACACCAAAAAACCTGAAAGGACTGTAAAATAGATCTAACAAGCTGCAACCTCCCAGAAAAGAAGAGGGACCTCGCTGCCCAGCTTCTAATATGAGCTGTAATCCTCTGTATCAAAGGTGCACAATCCACAACCCTTAACCGACCTGCCAATAAAGGTAAACCCAGATACCTAACAGGTAACGAACTAAGAGAGACTCCCATATATGCAGCTAGTTCCTCCGCCTCCCCGGACTCCACACCCACAACAAACATGGAACTCTTCTCAAACAAGGGATCGATTACAATACATGTTTATTTAAAACGTATTAATGTACATAGACTTTAAGCTAAGTTAACCGTTTATTAAAAACAAAATATATAGATAAAGATAAAAAAATAGTTTATTAATGTACATGTTTGGAATCGATTACAAACAAGTGATCGTGTTGCAAAATTTGTGCCATAAGTTATATATTAGGCATATATTTAAGTTATAGATTAGAAAATTTGATTATCATCCTTTGTATACATTCCCTATGTAAATATCAAGTCAATGAATCAAAATGTTTACTTAAATATCAATTTTTCACACTATTAATTAGTAAGTGGTGTCATGACATCTTAGTTTCTTTGTTTTTTACACGGGTGGAGCTGAGCCGTGAGGCTATCTATTCATTGATGGTTCTTTTTTAGCCAAACTATTTGGGAATGTATTTTTGTGAGACCCCTAGGATCTCTCATTGGGGATAGAAAGCTTGACTGGATTTTTCATTTTAGGGTAGATAATCAATTGCAACGTATGATTTGAAGAGTAGCATGATGTGCTAGTATTTATCATATTTGGAGCAAGTTTAATCTTTGTGTCTATGAGGCTATCTTTTTGTTCTATGTTTGACTTGGGCCTTCTATATGGAGGGGATTCATGTAGGCTTTTCCTCTTAGGACTTTTTTCCTTGAGTTGGGTGTTGTGTGATTTTTTTTTTTCTTTGTGTTTGACTATTTTCTTTGTCTTTGTGTTTTGTTTCTGTCTGAACATAAGAACATAAGGCTATGTGATCCACTTTCTTTCTTGTAATTCAATATTTAAAAAAAGAAAAATTGAGAGACCAAAAAATGGGATTCAACTTAACATAAAGTTAGCTATAAAAATCAACATTAATTTTGTTTTTTTTTTTGGAGGTTTAAGGACTAAGAAAAATCTTGAAATTTCAAACCGTAGATGAGACTTAAAACCAACCACAAAAAATAATAATAAAACATATAACAAATTATCACAACCTATCTACAGTAAATTACGATAGATTACTGTCAGTGTTTATCATCACACAAATAGATATAGGTAATAGTCTATTGAAGTTTATCGCAATCTATCATAGGTAGATCATGAAATTTTACTATATCATGTAAATATTTTGGTTCATTTTATTATATATTTGAAAAAAAACACTATTTATTATTCTTTATAAAAAAGAAAAGAGAAACAAAAAAGTTACCCAATAACAAGTATCAATTAGTTAAGTGGATGAGCTAAAGTGAACTAAAAAAACAAATAAGAGATTATTTTACACAATTGTGGTGATCTATCCAAGAGATAACAACTCCAAAAACTGGATTTAAATACAGAGTTAGTGGGGAAAAAATGTGTATCATGAACTAGCATAAGAGTGTTAAAAAATGTTAAAAAGTTAGCAAATTAGTGAGTGATAGTTCAAAACATTACTAAAATATTCACCCAAAATCACTATAAAAACCCTGTGTTAGCCTAAAGTTTTATTTATCACAACAAAAGAAAATGAGCCAAAGTGATAGCATTTGGGCAAAGGTTCCCCTAAAATCTCCACCTGAGAAGTTCTATGGCTTCTTTAGGAATCATATGGGGGATTTAGTCCATATGTATCCTGACCACTTCCAAAGCTTTCACTTTCTTGAAGGAGAAAGCTTCTCTACTGGCAGTGTTATGCATTGGCAATACCACCTTGGTGAGACACATTATCAAGTTTTTGTTTTCGTTCTTGACCTTTCATGTTTGTTCTATTTTGATTTTTCGACTTTTAAAATATTACTGTATTTGGTTTTGATCGAAATTTCACCAAAATTATATTAAAAAAATATTTGAGTGCATCCTCGACTATTCATAAGTTGTCACGTTTTTTTTTTTAATAATAAAAAGATGTATTTTTATTTTGGTTTTTTTTTGTTTTTTTTTGTTTTTTGTTTGTTTTTTTTTTTTTTTTTTACTTTATGTTTGAAGGGAATGCATGGAAACAAGTGTTTGTTATTATTATTTTTTACCTCTGAGTTATGGGTCGAAGTTATGCATTAGTTGATATGTTTATTTTTAATCTAAGCGTCTTTTTTTTTTTTTTTTTTAATTATATATATATTTTTAAATATAGCCGTTTTGGTATTTGCTAGCTACTATTTTACAACCAAATATTTACTCATTCAATATGTTCCCGTCTCATATGTAAAAATAATGGTATTCATGAATAGTCCCGTTTCATAATTAATTGATTTTTTGTTTTTAATTTTTGAAAATTATGTTAACTACTTTTTTAGTTCTATAAGTTAGTTTTATTTTTGAAAACATTGATAGAATGTAGATAACAAAACTAGGAATTTAGTAAAAACTAAATACCAAAAACTCAAATAGATACCAAATGGGAACTTAGTAAAAAAAAAAAAAAAAAGAAGAAAAATTTGTATCAAACGACGTCGAATTTTGCTCGACATTAGTTATATAAACATGCTCATTGAATATTTGATTGATGCATACATGAACAAAATAAAGAGAGAGGGTTTTGAATTACGAATAAATAAACAGGAAGTCCAGCAGCTGCAAAGATAAAGATGAGACTGGTTGATGATGCGAAGAAGTTCATAGTTTATGAAATTGTTGAAGGAGATGCCCTAAAGTTTTACAAAGTATTCAGAGCAAAACTTGAAGCTGTTAATGGAGGCTTAAACAAAGTAGAAGGAAACTTTGCAAAATGGACTATTGAATATGAAAAGGCAAATGAAAATGTTCCTTCACCAGAAAACTACTTGGAATTGGCTGTTAAAGTCTCCAAAGGCCTTGATGCTTATATTTCCAAGAACTACTAAAACCCTAATTACAACAACATAGTTGATCATGGCCCTAAGTAATTAAATGTTGTTTCTACTTGGTTTGTGTTCTTAAATAAGAAATTTTATGTGTAATTCAATGTGTTGTGTTGTATAATCAAGGATGTGGGCTTTGGGGAAAATGTGTGTTTTCATATGTAATTGAAAATTTTATCTATTGTGTGTGTGTCAAAGCTCTCAAATGTGTCATGGATCACCATATGTATTCAACGTGAAACTTCAATTTAAGGGTGTTTAAGATTGCTTTTATTCATGGTACTTTTAGTTGTAAGCAATTTATTGAAAAGTGATTTAGTAAATTATAATTTTATTGTTTGGTTTTATACTCTCTTAAAAATGGTTTTGAAGTGAAAACATCAATGCTTTGACATTTTTTATTAGGAAATTATTTTAAATGATAAAACTGTTAAAAATATTTATAAAATATAGCAAAATTTTAGAACTATCAATGATAGGTGCTGATAGATACTGATAGACTTTTAATGGTGTCTAATACCAATAGAAGTCTATCAGTGTCTATCAACGTCTATCATTGATAATTCTAAAATTTTGGTATATCTTGCAAATATTTTCATTTATTTTCTATATTTAAAAATGATCGTTTTTTTTTTAAAATTTTTAAAAAGGATTTTTCTGTTAATTTCCCACGTTATTAATGATATAAAGGGAGAAGGGCTTTTGGGCATGTTGGAAATAGTGATTTTTTTTTTTTTTTTTTTAATAATAATGCAAAAGCACTCGCAGACTTTTAAATAAATAATTCATCATATATATAACAAGAAAAGATAATCATATCTGAATTTGAATTAATGATATATATGGAAGGTATAACAAGTTATACAAGATTGACCAACTTTCCATCCTATTTTCTCTACGTTCTTGACAACCTATTTTTGTCACAATAGAGTTTTTGAGTGACATATTTCGGTCCTCTCCCCAATTGTTTAGATGTATAAGCCACTGATTCAGATATAAGATACTGTCATTATTGTCTGGACAACAATTAGACATCTAACTTGTAATTACAACGACCTAATTGCAAGAGCGGAGCTCTATCAATTGAGCTATATCCCCAGATTAAGTGGGACCTATATAAAAGAGTCGGATGCTTCTTCTATTCTTTGAGTTAATAATATACTAAATAATTCATCATATATATAACAAGAAAGAATGATCATATATGAATTTCATATCCGAAAAAGTAGACATGTTGAGAGTTATGCCTTAAAGTTGCTTTGTAAACTAAGATTTATTATTTCTAATATAATTTTGGTTTTTTATTCTTAATATACCATTATCCATTATACGAAAAATTTAAAGTTATCAATAGTGTGATCGTGAATAGTATATAAGTTGAAGATCCCACATTAAAAAGTTGGAGAAACTTCACGATCATTATAAGATACATGATTTACTCCTCTTATTTTCAATTAATGGTTAGGTTCGAGATGACACCTTGCATACTTATCTAATATAGTATTAGAGCCATGAAGTCCCAAACCAAAAAGATACTATCTTAAAAATGGAGAAATTACCTCACACTCTTTATAAGATAACACTATCGATATGTGTTATATCCTTGATTAGCATAAACGAGGGTGAGATTTTGTAGTTCTTTTAATTCTATAGTAATAACGAGTAATATTTTGATCATATTCATGGGACATAATTTGTCCTACAATATACAAGAGTAGCTTAGACTTAATGCATGAAAATCAAATGGATTAATGAGTTTGATGAAGTAATTTTGTATCTTAGTGCTTGATTGAAAAAATTGCATAATAAGTGGGACTAATTTGTGCTTCATATTGAATATTGGAGGGATTTTTATGAATGGTTTTCTGGATGAAAGAAGAAGGAATCTATTAATGGGACTTCATGCATGTGTATGACTACATAAATATTCTTCATGAAAGGTTTGTGATAATTGCTCTCCTCTATTACTATATTGATGTATATTTGGACTTAGAGTGAGATGCTTTGCTGGGTGAGAGCCAACCTTACTAATTGAATGCCAACTAACCATCAATTGGAGTAAAGTCTGATCTTGCATGGCCCATTTATGCACCACTCATAAAGAGTTGGAAGGAAGAGAGATTATGATATAATGAGTTAATTGTCTACCTTTAACAAAAGAGACAAGGTAAAAGGAAGTTTTTTTTTTTTTTTTTTCCCTTCTTTTTCTTTTTTCAAATGATGAAAGATCTATGAAAATTTTAAAGTGAATCTAATGTAAAACACACACAAGTCAAACACGATGTTGTAACAAAACAATCAACAAGTAGACAAGTTGATTAACAGAGAATAAATAGAGACAGAGATGGAGATAGATGTTGGTAATCCAATTTGGTGCAATATCACTTACTTTAAGGAACATTGTACTAAGTGGAAAGAAACTTAACTATCAAAAGAATTAAGCAATTACAACGAAATATTTATTTGTAAGATAAGTTCCTCTATAATGATTCACGTATAACCCATTCTTCAGTTTTAATTTAGACTCTCCCAAGTTCGAGATCCTCTCACTTCCACAAGTATAATTCTTCCGAGCTTAATTTGAGATCCTCCTCTCAATTATATTAAACTTATAGACTAGGGTCCCTCCAAGTGTGAGTTGCCTCACTTTTATGAAATAATTTCTCTAAAGCTAAGTATGAGATCTCCTTAATACAATGGAATTTATGCTCCCCATGAGTATGAGATAAATCATTTTTCACCCATAATGACAAATAGTAGACCAACACACTTCAACCTAGTTTAGATGACCATCGATAACAACCTCAATAGTGAGATTCACAAGGTTTTCTAACCGTACATGAATAAACTCTTTGTAAAAACTTTTTTTTAGTAAAGTATAGCAAGTTAACAACAATCTTATTCAAAAGGACCAACCCTAGTATAGATGAACCCACACTCTATATATATATAAATAATGCAACATTGAGAAGATCTTCAAGGATGAAAATAATCTTCTATGCAATCAAACAAGGAAAGTAGCTCTTGTGACACAATTCCTCGCACTCTAATAATTAAGGAAAATATCTTCAATCAGATTCGATACTGCGCGAAAGAAGACTTGACATTTAACATGACAAGTTATAAAATATTTTGCATATAACAAAAATTAGCCAATCAATTTGCAGTAACAATTAGGTCCCACCAAGTTTAAAGTATCAAAATTAATGTTATGTATGTGTTTCTACGTTTGATCCCAATAGTAAGGATACTAATGGGTATTTTTAATAGTCAATTGTTTAAAAAAACTTTGGATAAAATATAGTTTTGGTCTCTGCGAGGTTTGAGGGTTAGTATCTATTTGGTCTCTAAAGTTTCAATGAGATTTAGAAAGTAACTCGACCGTTAATTGACTAATGAAAAAGTGACATGACATGTTGAATCAGTGAATTTTAAAATAGGTGGTGATTATTTTACTAATTTAATATTTATTTTTTGGATGAGGTTGATTTTTCCTTTTATCATTTTCTTATTTTCCTTCCCTTTCTCTCCTCCCTTCTTTCCTCTCAATTCCAAATCTTCTATTATAGAGTTTATTGTGTCCATCTAATTTGTTTATTGTCCCTTTAATTTGTAATAGGGGCTTGGGATGGATTGAAGTTGGTAATGTGGGGGAGGAGCATCAGCCAAGCCTAAGCTTAGACTTTTCATTTAAAATTATCATAAAAATTTTGAAATGAATAAATTAAATGATTTGATTCAAAATTATCATAAAAATTGATCCATACAGTTCACGAAACAACCACTAAAATAGAAAAAATCACATACTACTCAAACCTAGACATTAGTAACTTGTACTCCAAACACAAGATTTAGAAATCGAAGCTTTCAAATCTTGCACTCCAAACACAAGTATTTGTGATTCATAATCTTCATAACTCTCTCAAATAAGTTCTGATGCATCTGATTCCCAAACTTTTGATTTTAAACCTACGTGCTAAAACACCTCCTTAATATCTCTAAATAGGATTGAGCAAAAGTGGATGAGAAACCTTCAAAAATAAAAAATGTTATGAAATTTGTTAGGGAATCCATGTTAGAAAGACGATAAAAATACCTCACAATCTTTAAAAAATATATGAAATACTTTTCTCATTATCAATTGATTATGAAATGAAATTACATAGATATTTTTAATATGATATTAGAGTTTAACGAATATTCGGGCCAACTTATACCTAACTTCAATATTAGAGGGGGCTTTTAAATTCCTGGACCATTTTAAATTAAAAAAAATAGTTATTTTGATAACTATTTTAAATGTTAGGTGACCACAATATAAAAATCTTAAAAGGTAAAAACAGAAAATGAGAATTAAACAAGCAACAAGACAAATGATCAAACATACTTTTTGTTATTTTATTGTAAATTTGAGAAAGTGGATTGAGAGCCAAAGTGGAACCAACAAACAAACAACATTATTTTACACATCTTGCTGATCTGAAACAGATATAACAACTCTAAAAACTTGATTTAAAATACAGTTAGTGTTAAAAGAAAAAAAAAATAATAAGTGTCCATCATGAACTAACACAAGAATGTGTTTAAAAAAATTAAAAAGCTGGCCAAATTATTGAGTGGTGTATTTTAAATTTTTCCTAAAATAGTCACCCAAATTCACTATAAAGTCCAGCTCTTAGCCTGAAGTTATTCTTATCACATCAAAAGAAAATGACTCAAAATCAAATTGATACCATTTCAGTAAAGGTTCAGCTAAAATTTGAGCCATCACACGGTTTGATTGATTTAAGAAGAAAGTATTTTTAAAAAAATCAGTTTTATTTAAACATTTTTTTTTATCAAAACGGTTTAAAATACACTTTAAAATCTATTTTAAGCCGCTGCTAAATATTCCAATTTTTTCTAAATGACTTATTTTTTAAATTAAAGGAAAAAAAATACATTTTTGGTTCCTAGGTTTTAAGTATAGTTTCTATTTAGTCCATAGGCTTCAAAATATTACACATTTAGCTCTTAAGTTTTGAGTTTGATTTCAATATAGTCCCTGAGTTTCAAAATGTTACAATTTTACCCTTGACATTTGAGTTTTGCTTCAATTTGGTCCTTATGTTTCAAGTTTTACACTTTTAAACTTGATTATTCACTAAATATTCATTTTCTGTCTTTTATTAATTTATGTTGACAGATTACAAATCAATAAAGGAATTGTAATTAATTAAGTTTTACTATTTTTTTATCATTTGTAAAATTAAATTGAAGATTTCACTTCATAATTATTTTTAATTAATTAATAGAAAATTATGTCAATGATTGAAAGTGAGTATTTAATGAAAAATTGAGGTTAAAAAGTAAAATCTCAAAACTTAGGTATCAAATTGAAATGAAATGCAAAATCTCAAGGGTAAAATATTATAACATTTTGAAACTTAGGAACTAAATTGAAACAAAACTCAAAACTTAAGGAGCAAATGTATAACATTTGAAAACCTAGGGATTAAATAAAAACTACGTCTAAAACCTAAGGACCAAAAAGTATTTTACCCTTGAATTAAACACTTAAAAATGTATTCCAAACACACTCTTAATCTCCTACTGAGAAGTTCCACTTAATTATTATGTTTTCAAAAGTGCTTCATTAAAAAAACAAAATTAGCAAATTAAGGCACATAGTACACAAATTAGAAGTAATTTGGTATAATTTACCATTAAGAAATTCCACCTTTTTAATACATGTTTGGGAGTGGTTTTTCTATTTTATTTTTGACAACATGTCTTTAATTAATCATTCAAAATTAATTTAATATACTGTAATTTTATACGTTTAAATGCAGTTTTAATATTATCAAAATTATTTTCAGATGATTAAGTATGTTATTAAGTAATTTTTAAAATGAAAAAAATAATTTTAACCATTATAAATACCAAAAAAACAAGCTGTTTTAAATAAAGCACATGCATTATGGGCCACTTTTTATAGTCTATTTTTTTTTTTTTTTTTTTTTTTTGGCTCGGTGATTTTCAACCTATTTTTACATGCATATGTATTTATTTGGTAGAAAGTAGGCCATTCAAATAAAATAAGGGAAATTGTATTTATGTTAAATACATTTTAAGAAATCAAAGTCATGTCTTTAGTTTTTCTGTAATTACAAATGTGGCAATTAGATAATAATCAGATAATAATCACATATAAATCAGATAACAATCACATAACAATCAAATAACAATCAAAATTTCAGGCGAAAGTTTTTTAACATGTTTCTGGAAAAGTAAAATCTAGGACCACACACTCAATATTCATTTTTTTTTTCTTTTAACAAAAGTTGCAATTGTCTCATAAAATAAAGACTTTCAAGAACTACACCAAGAATTAGTCGAAATTGGGGCAAAAAATTGACAGTTAAACAGGTGCCAAAATTGAATTCTATCTACTAAACTATAGAAAATATGAAGTGGATAGCTGTTTTTCCTATTTAAAGAGAAAGGAGAATTGGAGAAGTATATGTTTTTATTACAAAAAAATTAGGTGCAGTTCATTGTGTAGCTCAAGACAACATCCAATGAAACTATACGAAGTGTCAATTTTTTTTTAAATGAATTTTTTAATTTTAATTAATGAAATTAGACTACACCTAATTATTACTTTTTTTTTCTTCGATCAATTTTTCAAATAACTAAGTTGACATCATAAAACCAACACCAAACTCGTCTAATTGAAGTCTAGCCACTAACACAGATACTGAACAACTTTTCTAGAAATTAGAAATTAGGCCCCGTTTTTAACCATTTCACTTTTGGTCTTTAGTTTTTAAAAATTAAGACATTCCTCTCGATTTCTTACAATAATTTGTATATTTCTTAAGTATAATAGTTGAAATTTTAGCTAAATTCTAAAAAAAAAAAAAAAACTTTTGAAAAAATAATTTTTTTTTTTTAGTTTTCAAAATTTGGCTTGGTTTTTTAAACTATTCATAAAAAGTGATAACAAAATAAGAAATTTGGAGGTAAAAGTAGTGTCCATAGGCTTAATATTTAACAACAAAAACAAAAAATAAAATGATTACAAAACGAAACCTAAAAGATTTAAATTAGATTATTCCCTTCAAATATGTAATCTAATTTTTCACTTAATATAAATCATCGATTCATTGATTGACTATCATAGTGATTGATCGCTATATCTTGGGGTCACAAGTAGACATGAGCTGACTTAAATTGGTATACATTGGAATTATTTGTCCTTTTATCAAGCGACGTGTAGTCATACTTCATATATATTTTATAAAAAATATTTAGATGCATTTTAAGTTGGATCATCTTTATACAATTTATCTAAGTGTCAAATCACAAATTTTCATGCGACAAACTTTTTCTTAAACGGGTTTCAAATATAGCAAAATATCATTATCTATTAGGGATAGACGGTAACATTTTGTTATATTTGTAAATAAGTAGATTTATTTTTCTATATTCGAAAACAAACATTTTTTAATCTAAAGGGATGCATAGAAATAGGTGCAACCTGGATTGGGGCCAAATATTATTATTTTTATTCGCAATTGCCCATTCTCAATCTCTTTGCTAGATGTCTTTTTTAGTTCAGTTTTTTTTTTTTTTTTTTTTTTTTTTTTTTTTCAAGATTTGTTATTATAATTTGGGCTTTCTTTGCCATGTTGCCTATAATATACAATGGAAGTAATCTTATTAAATCTCTGTTGGTTAAAATTTTGTGGAAAGATCTGTGAAATAAAAGCATGATTGTTCAAAATTATCCTAATTGCAAGTTGTGTAACCTTAGAGTTTAGGGAATTTACAATGGGTTGCAATTTTAAAATGGAAATTTTCAAGTCTGTCTTTTATATATTGAATTTTACATATATGACAAAATATTCAATTTTGAAATTTCGAGAAGGAAAGAGCTAGAGAGAGTTAAGATCTTGAAGTGTTCGTGGAGGGTAACGATGTTGGGGGCTTTCGAAGACTGACATCATCAACGAGGCTGATGGCGCTGAGAATGGAAACCCCACGGTAGCGGCAGCAGTGGCGTTGGTGATGGCGGTGGCGATGGTGGTAATGGTGGCGATCGTGGTAGTGGTGGTGGTGATTCGAAAACTTTTTTTTTTTTTTTTTTTTTTTTTTGCCTTTTGCTAAGTCTAAATATAAATTGAAACTAATAGAACACAAAAATCAACAACGAAATCATCCACCTTCAAGGATAAGGAGAATAACAAAATCTAGGAAGACCTCATTCCAGACGTAGGAGAATCTGAGAGAGGAAGACAAAATATCTAAATTATGAACTACTTTATTCGTCTATCGAGAGACTAAAAAAAAAACGTTGATTCGAGTGTCTAGGACTTTAAAGGATTGTGAAAATATTGATTTTTTCTTATTGTTTTTCTTTTTTTCTTTTTTGTTTTCTAATGGGTGATGAAATCTTTGATGCAACAAACGTTAGCTTCACTTGAATCTAGGTCCTATTTCATAGCCGTGCTTTCAAATTCGATTTCAAATAAAGATGTGAATTTAATTGATTTGACATAACATCGTGTTCATATACCTGTGGGAAGCTATCAATTATGTTACATTAGATGAATTAGAAAAATGTATTAGATTAGATTATAATTAAGAAGTGTAGACCTAACAACAGTCAAATATTTCAAAAGTATATTAATAATATATCAAATAGTAATCAGATGTAAATGTGATAATAAATACTGTTGGGCTTAATCTGATGGACTTTTCTATTTCCTACCAAGGCCCAAACAATGAAGAAAACTAGTCTTGAAAGCTAAGTGAAACCACGGGCTTTGATTTCTGTGTGCTAAAAGCACAATCTATGTGAAGCTCAAATCTTACCTTACACGTTGAGGGCTGAGATTTAATTGATCCACTTACCTCAATCAAAAGCTTTCTAAATGACTAATCTGAATTTTTGTGTTTGCAAGCCAATGTGAGCTCGAGAGAGAAAAGAAAGGTGAGAGGGGAAATACTGTCCGATTTCTGATGAAATTTTGAAGAAGATGATGAAGATTTAGCAATGCATGAAGAGTAAAAAGAGGAAGAAGAAGATGAACACCAGTTTTAATGCCGATTAGCAACAAAATGGCCTACATCCACGGAGGAGCTGGAGTGTTATTCAATCTTGTAGAGATCTTGAAGAATACAACAGATAAGTAGCTAGGAGTTTTTCTTTTTCAGTTCTTTAATGATTCTAGCTAGGTTGTATTTATAGGACTTTACAAAGAACAGTTGTAACAAAATGTAAAGTTTATTTCATACATGTTTTCTTAACAAATCTCCACTTTGAAATGAACCTTTACAAGATCCAACTCCTCTTTGCTAACCTTTCTTTTTCACCCTTTGTCTTTTAGCTCAAACCTAATGATGTCCAGACATTTTTAAAGTTTGAGTTGGGTCACGACTTTGATCAGCATGTCAGAGGCATTGTCTGAGGTATGTATCTTCAACATTTCTATCCTTTTTCCTTCAATCTATTCATGTATAAATTGATACTTGACATCTATATGTTTTGTTCGATTATGATACTGTGGATGCTTAGATAAATGTATGGTACTTTGATTATCACAATAAATCTTTACTGTGTTCTATTTAATACCGAAATCAAGTAGTAATCCCTTAAGCCATAACCCTTCTTTAACAGCTTCTGATAGGGCAATAAATTCTGCCTCTATGGTAGAAAAGGCTACCATTGACTATAATGTAGCCTTCCAACTAAGAACACAACTTCCATATAGGAAGACATAACATGATAGAGGCCTCCTTATGTCTAGGTCCCCTATGTAGTCTAAGTCAACATAGCCAATTAGCTCAGGTTCAGTATCAAAAGTTTGTTAATATAGAAGTCTAGCATTCATAGTGCCCTTTAGGTACCTCATAATCTATTTTGTAGCCTCCCAATGCCTCTTTCTAGGTTAGCCATGTACCTACTGCCAAACTAGTAGCATATGCAATGTTTGGCCTTGTAGAAATCATAAGATACATAAGACTTCCCACAGCTTGGGAGTAGGGAACTGTAGGCATTAGTTCTAGGTGCTTGATATCTGTTTCTTTGGGTGAATTCTCTAATGAAAGTTTGCAATTATGTGCTATTGGTGTGCAAACTGTTTTAGCCTTTGTCATACGATACTTTTTGATTAATTTCTCACAATATTGTGTCTGATCTATGCATAACTTGTGTGTTGTTCTGTCTCTTTTAATGTCTATGCCAAGAATTCTGTTTTCACTTCTCATATCTTTCATTTCAAATTTTGATTTCAATAAATCTTTGACTTGTTTCAAATCTTTCATGGTAGTTTCTGATAGCAGCATATCATTTACATATAAGAGTAGATAGACAAAATTTGTATAGGTCTTAGTGTTTATATAAACATAGATATCATAGGAACTTTTAATAAACCCATTCTTCTGTATGAATTCATTGAATCTTCTATTCCAACAACTAGGAGATTGCTCAAGTTCATAGATAGATTTCTTAAGTAAACAGTAATGATCTTCTTTTCAACTAACTATATAGCCTTTAGGTTGACACATGTTAATGGTTTCATCTAGAAAACCATGTAAGAAGGCTGTTTTAACATCAAGTTGTTCTAGCCTCTAAGTCTTGTTGTGCCATTATAGATAGAAGTAGTCTGATTGGTGTTTATTTGACTATAGGAGAAAATATCTCATTGTAGTCAACTCCGTGCATTTGAGTGAACCTCCCTGCAACCAACCTAGCCTTATACCTAGGTTCTTGAACATTAGGGATTCCATCTTTAAACTTGTTCACCCACTTTGATGCAATAGGTTTGCTCCCTTTCGGTAAAGATACTAGGTTCCATGTGTCATTTTTCATCAGGGACTCAATCTCATCATTCATAGCTTCTATCCATTTTCTTTCTTCCGCACAACTTATTGCCTCTTCAAAAGTAGAGTGTTTTGAATCACTATCTAGTTCTGAGGCATTTAGAGCTATGTTGATGTAGTCATCATATCTTGAAGGTGGTACTATAGTTCTCATTTGCCTATCTCTAGCTAGGGTATAATCCCTTAGATTTGGTCCCTCTTCCTCAGTGTCAGAAATTGCCTCTTCATCTTCTTCTTCGTGATGAGCAACTAACTATTGAAATTATTAGAATTTGAGTTTGAAGGATCTATTGTAGGCAATAGTGAGTGCTCCACTTCAACTGTTTCTATCTTTTCTTGAGGTGTTGAATCAGTAGGGTTAGTTTTATGCATAAACATTTTTGTCTCACTGAAAATAACATCTCTGCTTGTTACACACTTCTTCTCAGTTGGATGCCATAGTCTAAACCCTTTCACTCCTTCTGTGAACCCCAAAAACATACATTTAACTGCTTGGGCAGTTAGCTTTCTCTTATTCTGATGCATGAAACCAATACATCCAAAAACCCTTAGATTACTTAGGTTAGGTGGATGATTGGTCCACTTTTCCTCTAGAGTGAGCAAGTCTAGAAAGGCATGAGGACATCTGTTTAGTATGTAGACAGTATAGAAGGCTGCTTTAGCTCAAAATTTCTCTGGTAGAATAGCATCTGATAAAAGACTTCTAACCCTTTCTATAATAGTTCTGTTCAGCCTCTCTGCCACCCCATTTTGTTGAGGTGTATATCTCACAGTTCTGTGTCTAATTATCCCTTGCTATCTATGAAAAAAATTGAAATCTTCTGCACAAAATTCAAGTCCATTATCTGTTCTAAGGCATTTAATCTGACAATTAGTCTGTTTTTCAACCATAGCCTTCCACTCTTTGAATTTCTCAGACACCATATCTTTAGTTTTAAGAAAATATATCCAATATTTCTTAGAGAAGTCATCAACAAAAGTTAGAAAATACCTGGCACCACTTAAGGATTGGAAAGGTGAGGGGCCCCTAGTTCTGAACGCACATAGTTAATGATAGCTTTAGTTGTGTGTTGAGCCTTAACAAAGCTTTGCTTGGTTGCCTTCTCTATCACACAATGCTCACAAAAAGATAGGTTTTGATGAACCCCTTTTGGTAAGATCCCTTGTTTGGCTAGAGCTTGAAGGCCTTTGGTACTAATATGTGAGAGTCTTTTGTGCCAAAGGTCTTCTTCAGTAGGCTTCTTAGTAGTCACAACTAGAGCTGATTGCATCTTCTGAACTCCTTGAACTACATAGACACCATTTATTTTGACTCCTTTGAAAATTGACTTACCATTCTTCAAAATATCACAGTAGCCTTCTTTCCCTCTGTATTCACAACCAATTGAGTTAAGCACACCTAATGAGATCAGATTTCTCTTTTAGGCACATGTCTGACATTTCTGAGTAGCTTAACTGTCACATCTTTTAGTTTAAGTGAGACTGAGCCAATTCCAATAATTGGACATGAGTGATTGTTACCCATGTATACTGAGTCTCCATCTAAATCTGTATAGGTGCTGAACTAGTCCATGTCAGGGGTCATATGAAAAGAACACCCTGAATCAAGAACCCAATCTAGGTTCTTAGTTGGTTCTTCATTTTTCGCCCTTTGATTTGAAGTGGCTAGGGCATTTGAGTAGAATAATGAATCTTCTCCTAGTGAGGCTTCTCTTGACTGAGTGGACTAACCTTTCTGTTGTTGTTGATGTTTATTTTTCTATTTATTCTTCCATTTTAAAATTCTACAATCTTTGATTAGATGTCCAATATTTTTGCAATACTTGCATCCAATCTTTGATTTTTCCTTGCTTTGTTCTGTGGAGGTTGTTTGCCATTTTCTTTGTTGTGGTGTTTAGACTTGCGTTTCACAAATAACCCTTCAACATAGGTTTTTCATCTTTATTGGTTAGCAATTCCATTTCTTTAATCCTGAGTACTAAAATGATTATATCAGTAGTGACTGAATCTCTTCCATACTTTAGGGCTGTTTTTACATCTTTGTATGTGTCTGGAATTGAGTTTTAAAGCATAAAAGCTTCATTGTCTGCCCCTATGTTTTCACTTTGAGTCTTGAATTTTGCTGTAATCTTTTTAAACTCATCAAGATTTTCTGTCAAGGTTTTGGAAGAACTCATTTTAAATGTAAAAAGCCTTTCTCTGAAGAAAAGTTTATTAGGTAGATCTTTGGTTTCAAAAAGTTCATTTAACTTTGTCCACATCTTAAACGCTATATCTTGATCAATAACCTATCTAAGCACACTGTCTGAAAGATTTAAGACAAGCGTTCTATGAGCAATTAGCTCCATATTCTCCATTTCTTCTTTTGTTGCAGTGGTAGGTAGTTTTGATGGATCTTCAAGTGCTTTGTGAGCCTACTATTGTCCCAAAACAGCTCTGATTTTAGCCTTCCATAAGATGAAGTCTCATTTCCCATTAAATTTCTCTATGTCATGTCTTGTGACAACCATCTTAAGCTTTCTTTTAATGTTCTCTGTGCTTTAAAATTACATTTTCTTGATTCTTGACTAATCTTTCTCTTGTTCTTGCAAGCTCTGATACCACTTTGTTAGGCTTGCAAATAATTTGATGGGCTTTTCTATTTCCCATCGAGGCCCAAACAATGAAGAAAACTAGTCTTGAAAGCTAAGTGAAACCACTGGCTTTGATTTTTGTATGCTAAAAGCACAATCCGTGTGAAGCTCAAATCTTGCCTTACACGTTGAGGGCTGAGATTGAATTGATCCACTTACCTTAATCAAAAGCTTTTTGAATGACTAATATGAATTTTTGTGTTTGCAGGTCAGTGTGAGCTTGAGAGAGAAAAGAAAGATGAGAGGGGAAATGCTGTCTTATTTCTGATGAAATCTTAAAGAAGAAGAAGATTTAGAAATGCATGAAGAGTAAAAAGAGGAAGAAGAAGATGAACACTAGTTTTAACGTGGTTCGACAACAAAATGGCCTACATTCACGGAGGAGTTGAAGTGTTATTCAATCTTGCATAGATCTTGAAAAATATGACAGATAAGTAGCTAGGAGTTTTTCTTTTTCAGTTCTTTAATGATTCTAGCTAGGTTTGTATTTATAGGACTTTACAAAGAACAGTTGTAACAGAATGTAAAGTTTACTTCATACATGTTTTCTTAACAAATACAAAATACTTAGTGTCAAATAAGAATTAAATAACATTCACATGTTAATCATATATTAATACATGAAGTATCCAGAAGATCAGAAGATCCAATCCGTGGTATTTATGCTCACTGTTAATGTTGAAATCTAGTGGTAGATGGTAGAGAGAACAATAGACACTAGTGTGAGACTAGTCAATTGGGATAAGTTCAAAGAATGCTTCTACGAGTAGTCAACACAAGGTATAATCAGCAGGTAGAATTCTTGAATATGTAGCAAGGAGTCGTGTCGATAGAGGAGTGTGATCAGGAGTTTAACAAGTTATCCCATTTTTCTCCCAAGCTAGTGGCAATAGAGGCAACTAGGCAAAACAAAAATATTTGTTCAAGTATTGAGGAATGGAGTGCAAGGCATTGTACAAACCTTTGAACCGACTAGCTATACAACAAGACTCTGTGCAACGACACAGATAGATTTCCCGGTAGGTTAAGTACTTATGGTCGATAGGACCAGGATTCCCTTTGGGTAAAAAAAAGAAAGGTGGGTTAAAAGGCTCTCGAGCATCAATAGAAAATTCGAACTAGATAGACTATCATGCCACTTTAACCAACGGTCTTCTGAATTAGGACTAGTCGTGAGAGACTGATAGCTCTTCAAATAAGTTATCTTTCTTGGCCTAAATCATGCTAGATCCTAGGAATAAAATGTTTATTTTAGTTTTTAGACAGGTTATCAATCATAAGAAGTCTTCAAATGTTATGGATGCAATTTGACCTTAAATGGAGCAAGGAATCGTGCATTGGAAGGCATGACATTATATAGCACTATAGCGCTTGTGCATGGCACCTAGGATAGAGGCAAGTTGAGCAACAAGAATTGTGGCACTGCTTGGTGCCACAATGCTATCCATCCATGCGTGTGCGTTATGAAGCACAACGACACAACGCTCCAAGGCGCAACAGCATGATGGAGAGATTGAGGAGGAGGCGCCCATTTTGAACATTGAAATTTTATATTGGCTAAATATATTTGTTTAAGATTTCTGGCGTTGATTCCTTAGGCTTTTAGGAGTTTTCTATGTTTTTGTCAAATGGATCTTGTCTCAGAAAATGTTCTTCAGATGCCAAATATGCAGAATATTTCTTACCTTATTTAACTTATTCTACAGAATACTTTATTTGGGATGTTTTCCATTTTGGTGAGTTGACGATTTTATGTGGGATATTTTCTATTTCCACTGTGTTATTTATGTTAAAAAGGTTCTCATGCTAGGCTTTCCACACATATCATTTGAGAGATCATTGTGAGAATTCTATCAAATACATATTGCATTGCATTAATTTTAAGAAGAATGTGTTCATGGCAGTGTGTTTTTCACTTACTTTTACAGTAAGCATAACACAACAACGAAGGTTGCTCGATCTTAGAAGGAGCCTAAGACTTTGTTGATCGAGAAGGATTTCTCAAGTCGTAGGGGGAGCCTAAGGTGTTATTCATCGAGAAGGGAGTTCTTAAGACTTAGGGTGAGCCTAAGTTTTTATGTGAAGGGAGTTCAGAAGTAGAAAGAACGATATCATCAAGAGAGAGAGTCTCAGATCTAGGAGGAGCCTAAGTGATCAGCTAAGTCAGGCTGTATAGGTATTACTGTAATTATTGTTATTTATAGATAAATACAACATTATAATTACTTGACTTATTTATATATTAGTGAAATATCTTTCTTAAGCACATTGCCCCCTAAACATAGGTGGTTTATCACTAAACTGGTTTATCAATCTCGGTGTGTTTATTTTTCATTCACACTTTGTTGTTTTCATGTTGTCTATGAAATTGCTAGGATGTTGTATGAGACAAGTGTTGGATTAAGGAAGCATGCAATGGATGAAAAATAGGATCATTAAGCATTCCAATTAATTAATTTTGGCTTCAAATTCAGCATGCTCATAAACTAAAAAGAAGGATTTCAACATTAACCTTTGAAGTACCTCTTGAATCAGATTTTCAGTTGCAATCTCCTTTTCCTTTGGTTGTGAACCACCATAAGGTCTTCCCTACTATTTTCTTAGAGCATTAGATTGAGTTGTGGGACTCAAAACAAGCTTGAATTAGGGATATTGGAGGAGAAGGACTGGTTTATCAACTTTTTGAAGAACTGTTCTTCAACAAAATTTTACAGCAAATTTTGCAACTGTTGCATCACCATTTCCACTCAAATCTCATTGTTATATTGCATGACTTTCATGCAAATCAACATCCTTCATGAATTCTAGCTCCACCTTCATTACTGAGCTAGAATTTTAGTGCAAATATGAGCAAGATGCTTGGTTCCAAAAGTGGAAAAATCCCACTTTTGGTTTTTCATTTTTCTTTTCATTTTTTTATTTTGAAAACTATTTTCAAAATTAGAAAAAAAAATCAATTTTTAATTCAAAAAAAAAAAAACTGGAATTTTATTAATTTTACAAAAAATAATTCAAAATTAAATTTTCTAATAAAATTAATAATTAATAATTAATTAAACAATTTAATTAATTCTATTAATTTAATATCAAATATTAAATTAATTTAACACCAATTTCACCTATCATGAATCCCTATTCATGAGTTTAATATTTAAATCATATTTAAATATTAATCGATTCTCCAATTTTGCTTAATTTCAAAACTAAATGTTTAATTATATCACATATAATTACGAATTTCCTTAATTCTAATTTGAATGTTTCAATTCAACTTATCATGCTACTCTAAGGCTAATCCGTTGGTGAGCTAGTAGGGGGACTAAGTGGACCTATAGATCATGGGCTCCAACGATCTGAGATTAATTGGCTAAACTCTTTACATCGAATTAATCTCCATTTGTTAACTACTGGGCCACTTCACTAAAGCCTAGAGTTGCATTCCCACTGTAGATATATTGTGTCCACTCGGTATAATCATGATTAGTAAGTTAACCCTTCATAGATTGTTCATAATAACGGCTGGGTCAAAGACTGTTTTACCCCCAAGATTACCTCTTGTTTCTTAAGTCCTACTGATCCTCTAATGAACAATTAGTTTGTGATCCGATCATTAAATTGAGTCCTTCTCGGGCCAAAGAGAGGGTGGGGCCCCTTGTTCAAGACTCAAAGTTAACACTTAAGGGAACAACCTCTCTACTATCCCTGAGAGCCGGTAGGGGTGGATTCCATCTTGCACCCTATGTCCTCAGCTATCTACCCGGTTTTACCCCTGAAATGGGAGGTTTATTGAGTCGACGTTGTTGAGCCAACCCTTACCTATACAAATCTAAGAATAATCCCGAATAAAGAAGAGTTCATAATTAGCTCAAGATTAAGGTCAAGTTACTTAGGTCATCTTTTTGAAATAACCACTCTTAAACAGTAAACAACGTTGTGAAGTAAGAGTGACTTATTTCTTGGTCTGATCTTGCGCAAACTCATTACGCAAGACGCCCCCACTTCTTATGTCACTACATGTACGAATCAGGGTCACTTCGTCTGTGGCACTTTAAAACTCCTTGTAACAACTACGGAGTGGGCCGCATCTGATAGTGTTACCAGAATAAGGCACCCAATCTTATTCATATACTGTAGATCATTCAGACTATTTACTCGAACCTGATCTACTCTTATGTCTCCACATAAAGTTCAAATACTCATGTAATAACCATAGATCTTTTAGTTTATTGTATTTGTTTCTAAAATGAAATAAGCAATTCATATATTCAATATAACTTTATTGAATTAAACTTCAATAACAACTTTACTGAATTTATCAGAATAAGTTTATTGTTTAAAACCATGAGTTTTGGGACATAAAACCCAACAAACTCCCACTTGGACTAAAACTCTAGAGGTAACATAAATATGAATATATAATGTTGAGTTTTTTAGTTTTATGGAGAAAAACAATAAACTAGGGCATCACATGCCCATGGTTTAATTTTAGGTACCACAAACCCATGAGGTTTTCTCCTACTTGCCCTAGGTTATTCAACTCGTAATTCTAGTCGCACTAGGTGATCTTCAAACACTTTAGCCGAGAGGATTGTTGTAAACACTTTAGTATACTATGGATTTCTCATTAAACTATATAGGGAATGCATCTTATTTTCACAACTTTTTGTTTCTCGATACTGTCACCGTGATTTGGTGACTTGAGTTTCCACTCAAATTATGGCTAGGCTATCATACATTCCTCCTATTACATCAAGGTATCCTCAACTCTTTGAGTAAGATGCATCTGACCTGTCTAAACAACTTTTGTTACAATATTAACTTTGATCAATAACTATTATTGATATACACTTGCTTTTATGGAATATAAATAATATATGGTGATCTTGTATAATTTTCCATAGAATTTGGTATTTTTCCACACAAATACTTAATTTTCATCTTCTTGAAAAGTATACTACTTTTGGATTGCCTACAGATAGGCATGCTATTTGAACGATATTCCAATAATTAAGGTTTCGAAACTAACATATGTGTCGATCTATTTTAGATTTCTGAACTATGTAAACATCTTTTACATATCATAAACAATTTTTATGAGCTCTCCACATCGAATATGGAGTTCCCGAAAAAAACCTTAAAATTGGAATGATGTTCAAAAAATTTAAGGCAACTAGGTGTAGAGAGTTTTCACTGGATTTCATGTTGTATAAAAAAACCCCTAGAAATCTCAAACTCTCTCTATTCTTTACTTTGATCCAATCGAAGTATTTCAGATTTATTTTACCTAACAAGTTTTATATACCTTGAACTCTTCAAATGTCTTAAACTTATTACTTATGTTAAATAACAACTTGCCTTTATTGATTTCTAGCCGTTTTTAAATATCTAAATATTTGCAAATGGCTTTTAACTTGGTTAGTTCTAACAGAAATTGTTATAGGGTATAGCAGATACAACTTTTACTAATGAATATTTCATTTATAACAAAAGGTTTATACAATATGGTCTTTACAAAAGATAAAAGATGAAGGAAATCGGATGTGGGGATTTCCATGAGCAGCGAAATGATCATTCCAAATTTCAATCATATTTGAACAACGACAATTACAATCACAAAACGGAAACTAACTCGTCATAACACATACAAAATTACAACATGCTTCTCTATAAGATCAAGGGATAAATTAACATACCTTTGAAGACTCATCTTCAAACACCCTCGATCACGAACGCTTGAACAATCTCCAAGACTGCAGTCACGAATGTTCGAACACTACGACCGCAACACAACACGATCACAACAATCACGAACACAACGATCTCCAAGATCATGAACACAACAACCACCACACGAACACCGCGTACAAAGCGAACGACCTCCAAAAACCTCGACTATGTCGAGCTGAGTATGACACCAACACAATGGCTAGCTTGGTATTCTCGATGTGAGAATTCAGAAGTGTGGGCTCTGTGTGGACTGGGTTAGAGGAAGAGACCGGAGGAACAATCGTGTGAAAGATTGAGCAAGTTGGAGATGATAAGGTCTATCATATAGACGATGCATAATCCTTTAACAAACGCTATGCGATCGTTTAGCAAAAGCTCCGAGATTGTTTAGCTAATCGGCCAGCTGAATGATTATCATGTACTGTCACTCCATAAAATTTCCAATAATCTCCCACTCAATTGGTTATTAGAGAAAAAAAATTAATTATCATATAATTAACATATTATAAATAAATATGATAACCAACTTATCATATTATATTAATATAGTTTTAATATTTCATCATATGAAACATATAAACCATAGTTCGTTTTCTATTTTATGGTACTTAATATAAATCATATTTATATTAATTCCTTCAGTTAATGTATCTCATACATTACACCAATTATATCACATATAATTGAATTTCCTCTTGCTAATTTGAACACTTCAAACTAAGCCCAAAATATAATTCTCAACTTGAACTTATTGAGCTATCAAGGGGACCTTATAGACCTATAGCTTGAAGCTCCAACGGTACGTGAATAGCTGACTAAACTCTATAGTCATGAGATCCACCATCTGTTAATTGTCGGGCACTCCACTAAAGACCGACAGCTGCACTCTTCGCACTACAAATATATTTCTGTGTTCATATAACCAATCAACAGTGCGATAACCCTTCACAAATCGCTCGTAAGTATAGTTGGGCTAATTTACCATTTTTCCCTTGTAGTTACATCTAACTCGTTTAGTACCACTGATTCCTTTAATGAACAATAACTCATAGTCCTACTATGACTGAGTCCTCTCTTCCAAAGAGAGGGTATGACCATTATGTTCAAGACTCAGAATCAGCCCTTAAGGGAGTAATTTAGCTACTTGCCCCTGCTTCAGGGAAGGAGTGAATTCCGTCTTGTGTAACTTAGTTACCAACTCCCCAATCAGAAAAAATCCCGAAAACGGAAAGCTTGTTGAGTTGGCAACTTGACCACTCTCACCCATACTAATCAAAGAACTGCCCTCATAGGCAGGAGTTATCAAAACGATCGTGTAGCCCTCATAGGAAGAATAACAAAGGTTAATCAGATCGTGTAGCCCAAGCTAAACAATCGTTGAGATTTGGCTAAACGATCATGTAGAAAAGTTCTTCCCGATTGTATAGTATTTACTAAACGATAGCTAAACAATGGGGTAAAGTGTTTACTCTATCTTGTAGCGTTGGTTGCTCGATCGCGTGGACGTTGGGGTAAACGATCGCGTAGAGTATTTGATGCTCACATTTAATAAAAAGCACGCGGACTAAACGATCGTGTAGTTTAGCATGCTTCATCGCATAATCACTAACTACACGATCATCCGATATATGATACCTTATGCTTGCTCAGCGATCGTTTAGATGATTATGCTTCACCGCATTGTTGTCGTCTATTTGATCGTTTAAAGGCTTTTGTTGCATGATGCACGCTACACGATCGCGTGGCCTTCATGCTTCATTGCATAGTCAAAGGTACATGATCGTTGCTAAACGATCGTTTATGCTCATTCAACATTGCTAAGCGATCACAAGGATTTGTTACACGATTAAGGAGACTCGTTCTTTGCCCGGATGGTTCAAGACCTGGTTCACCTGTTTGAACCAATTGACTTATTTCTCTTTGTAATTGTTAGCTTTGTTTTTTATGGATTTGAGGCAAATTATCTCGGTTCATCAACTTTTACTTAATCTATATGAGATGTATGTTTGTTTATATGTCATAGTGTATGGCATATAGATTTAAAACCCACATTAGGTTATGCATTTTATTCATGCATCATACATTATAAGTGTTATAATATAGTTATTGGCATGGTGAAATTACTAGAAAGCATGCTCATGCATCATGAAATATAAGAGTTATATTTATACATGCATTAAGCATATTCATGCATCATCTTTATATTATATGAGTTATAGTATAAGGGTGAAAGACCATGTATGCTTGGTTCATTGCTTTGTTATATAAGTGTTATATACCAGTAGTAATGAATGAACAATGCATGGAGCATGACACTTAGGCTTATTTGTAAGAGTTATGATTGCCTTGTATGTGTTGCTTTGCATTATGGATGGTTTTAGTTGTTTCCTGTTATAAGTGTTATAATGGAAATTAGAACTAAAATCGATAAGTAATAGTTACATGCAAACTTAGGTGAATTCATGTTTTAAAAGGCTTTTAAAATTGGATTGAGATAGACCTAAGTTCATGGTTTTAATGAGATTAGATACCTAAGTTTAATCTTTTAAACCAATTTAATAGGATTAAATTGATTTCCATAAATGATTAAATTGTATTAAATCTATCTATAAGGGACCTTTTGTCTAAGGTGGGTTTTGGCTAGGCTGGGGTATTTAAGCTGACGGAAATGGAACACTCCTATCTAGGATCCTATCTGGAAAGGTGAATGAGATAGATTTGCTACAAACATGCAACAGTTGATCAAAAACTTTGTTAAAGAGTTTAATGGATGATGATCAACTGTTTATCAACTTTCCAAAATAAGCGTTACTTTTGGGCAAACCTAAAAAGTAACTTAGTTAAAATCCTTAGCCGTATTTTTCTAAGTAAACTAAACCTTAGGTTATAAAATACTCAGAAGGAGGAAAAGATATATATGTTATGTCAATTTCACTCACGTTTCTCCCTGAATGTTCACGTCGTGAGATTCATGCTTGGCCTCGTGGTGCCTTGGGAGTATCCCCCTTCGGATGGTGTTTACATGAGTCAATATCAAGGTGGATGGAGAGAGTGTTTATAGTAAGTGGGTGAAGGATGTGTGTCAGCATGTGCTGCAGTCTCCTTCATTGGTTTGCACCGGGAGATCTTCTTACACGGTCTCGTTGCGCCCTGGAAGCATCCCCCTTCAGTTGGTATTTGTGCGGTTGGTCAATATCAAGGTGAACTCCAGTAATGGATAGGGTCGCTTTAGTTTTTGTCCCAATCGAATTTTTTCCCTTCAGATTGGCTGCTTTGGGTGGAACTCTAGGATCTAAAATGAAGGGTCACACTTACGGGAAATTGTTAAACAAGTTAATGATTTCTTGACCAAATCAATGATGGCTAGTCGTTATAGGAACAAGAGTTGTTCTGGTATTAATGACTGGTTGAGAATGTCTCAATTCAGAAGAGAGATAAATTGACTATCCTTTGGTGGCTTTTATCCTAAACCACTGAAGCGTCATTCCGAAACTAGATGTCACATGGGGTTCATTTCAGTTTTGCTAAACCATATTGGATTTTGTTTTAAAGAGTATTTGCTAAAATCTAATGTAGATCAATGTATTTGTTTTTTAACAACATGTATGATTTTCCGTTAGTTGCCTTTTTTAATTTGACCGATTACATACATTGGAAAGAGTCTCTGAAGACATGTTTCATGGTAAACGACCTTCAGTTTGTCATGGTTGAGGAGTGTCCTCAAGTCCAAAACCTTGATGCACCGCGAAATGTTCATAATGCATATGAGGTATGGATGAAGGCTAACTCATTTGCCCGACTTCACATTTTGGCTAGCATACCTGATGCATTGGCCAGAAGGGTTGAGAACATGGTCATTGCATGTCAGATCATGGGCTTGTGCAAGAATTGTTTGAACGTCAGTTCTCATTTTTTGAGCAAAATGGGATGGATGACAAAGAAACCAGTAGTGTCAATTCCAAAGATAATCTCCAGTTATCTTGAATGTCAAGGGACTAAAACAGAAAGCAATTGTTGCTGACTTTGGAGAAGTTCATCGATGAGAATTGTTCTCTAAAATTGAACTTGGAGTTTATTTAGGTTTTGATACTGATCCCACTACTCTCCAGAAGAGGAAGAAGTCTAAAGATAGTAAATGTGATTTATTTGTCTTAGAGACATGTTTGATAGAGAATGATGATTTTTCCTGGATACTTGATTTAGGTGCTCTAATCACGTTAGTTCTTCCTACCAAGAATTTAGTTCTTGAAAACCGTTGGAAGATGGAGAGTTGACTCTTCGAGTCGGTACTGGTGAGGTTGTTTCAGCTGTTGCTGTAGGCAAGCTAAAGTTATTTTTGGAAAAGAAACGTTATCTGTTATTGGATAATGTTTTTATAGTTCCGCATATCAAGAGGAACTTAATCTCGGTTTATTGTCTGATTGAACAAGGTTATACCGTCTTCTTTCTGAGAGTAGGGTCTTTATTTTCAAGAATTGTATGGAGATTGATTTTGGTTCAATGGAAAATAATTTATATGTGCTAAGGCCTTAGCCATAAACCCTGTTTAATACTAAAATGTTAAGAATAGCGACAACTGCAAAAAGACCAAAGGTTTCTCCTAAGGAAAACGCCCATATTTGGCATCTAAGGTTAGGTCACATCAACCTCAATAGAATTGAGAAGTTGGTGAAATGTGGACTTCTAAAGAGTTTAGAAGAAAACTCCTTGCCGGTATGTGAATCATGCCTTGAAGGCAAGATGACCAAACGACCTTTTACTGGAAAAGGTTATAGAGCCAAGAAAACCTTGGAGCTTATACATTCAAACCTCTATGGTTTGATGAGTGTTAGAGCTCGAGGTGGGTATGAATATTTCATCTCTTTCATAGATGATTATTCAAGATATGGGTATCTATACCTAATGCAATGTAAGTCTGAAGCCCTTGAAAAGTTCAAGGAGTATAAGGCTGAAGTTGAAAACTTGTTAGGTAAGAAGATAAAAATACTATAATCTGATCGTGATGGAGAGTATATGTACCTCGAATTTCAAAACTATATGATAGAACATAGAATCACATTCCAACTCTCAGCCCCAGGTACACCTCAGCAGAATGATATATCAGAAAGAAGAAACAAAACCCTGTTGGATATGATTCGGTCTATGATGAGTTATGCTCATCTTCAAGACTCGTTTTAGGGATTTCTAGTGGAGACTGCATGTTATATTTTGAACAAAGTTCCCTTAAAGTGTGTTTTTGAAATATCTTTTGAGTTTTGGAGAGGCCGTAAAGGTAGTTTACGCCACTTTAGGATTTGGGGATGTCCGACCCACGTGCTTATGAATAACCCTAAAAAGTTAGAGCCACGTTCGAAATTTTGCCTTTTTGTAGGCTATCCCAAGGAAACATGGGGTGGATAATTCTATGATCCGAGTGTGAACAAAGTGTTTGTGTCGAAAAATGCTATATTTTTGGAAGAAGACCACATCAGGGATCATAAACCACGAAGGAAGCTTGTTTTACATGACACTTCTAGTGAGATTACTGAGAGCTCAAAAAGAGTTGTTGAACAGAGTGATAGATCAACAAGATTTATTGATGTCGATTCATCTAGTCAGCCATCTCAAGAGTTGAGACTGCCTCGACGTAGTGGAAGGGTTGCGAATCCACTGGAACGCTACATGGGTTTGACTGAAGTTCAAAACATCATGTCTGATGGTGGAGTTGAGGATCCAATGTATTATAAGCAAGCAATGGAGGATGTTAACAAAGATGAGTGGATTAAAGTCATGAATCAGGAAATGACGTCTATGTACTTCAATTATGTCTGGGAACTTGTGGATCAGCCTGATGGGGTAAAACCTATAGGGTGTTAGTGGATCTACAAGTGAAAATGAGCTGTAGATGGAAAGGTGCAGACCTTTAAGGCTAGACTTGTGGAAAAGAGTTATACCCAGGTCGAGGGAGTGGACCATGAGGAAACTTTCTCACATGTTATCATGTTGAAATCTATCGGGATACTTCTGTCCATAGCCACGTTTTATGTTTTTGAGATATGGCGAATGGACGTCAAAACTGCCTTTCTGAATGGTAATCTTGACAAGACCATCTACATGGCTTAACCATAGGGTTTCATTGTTCCAGATCAAGAGCAAAGAGTTTACAAGCTTAATAGGTCCATTTATGGGCTGAAACAGACATCTATATCATGGAACATTAGATTTGATAGTGCGATCAAATAATTTGGCTTTGATCAAACGTTGATGAGACTTTTATTTACAAGAAAGTCATCAACAACTCAATAGCTTTTCTGGTACTGTATGTGGATGATATCTTACACATTGAGAATGATATAGGTTTTCTGACTGACATTAAAAAGTGGCTAGCCGCCCAATTCCAAATGAAAGATTTGGGAGAGACGTAGTATGTTCTAGGGATCCAGATCATTCGGGATCGTAAGAATAAGAGGTTAGCCTTGTCTTAGATATCGTACATTGACAAGATGTTGATTAGGTACTTGATGAAGAATTCCGAAAGGGGTTTATTACTCTTCAGGCATGAAATTGTTTTGTCTAAGGAACAGTGTCCTAAGACACCTCAAGAAGTATAGGAAATGAGATGGATTCCCTATGTTTCAGTTGTTGGAAGCCTTATGTATGCAATGTTATGTACTAAATCTGACATTTGCTATGCAGTAGGGATTGTCAGTCGATATCAGTCCATTCCAGGATTAGATCACTGGACAACGGTCAAAACGATTCTCAAGTAAATTTAGAGAACGAGAAACTATATGCTCATGTATGGAGATAAGGATTTGATTCTTACAGGATACACAGACTTTGACTTTCAGACTGATAGAGATTCTCGAAAATCAATATCAGAGTCAGTGTTCATTCTGAATGGAGGGGCTGTAGTTTGGCGAAGCATCAATCAAGGATGCATCATGAACTCCAATGAAAGTCAAATACTTAGCCACTTGTAAAGCTGCTAAAGAGGCTGTTTAGCTTAGGAAGTTCCTTACGGATTTGGAAGTTATTTCAAATATGTCTTAGCCGATCACACTCTATTGTGATAACACCGGGGCTGTGGCAAATTCAAAGGAACCTCGGAGTCATCGTAGAGGCAAGCATATCGAATGGAAGTATCATTTGAAGTATCATTTAATCCGTGAGATTGTGCACGATGATGTGATAGTCACAAAGATCGCGTCGGAGCACAACATTGTTGATCCGTTTACAAAGGCTCTCACAGCTACAACGTTCAATGGTCATCTGGAGAGTCTGGGTCTCTGGGACATGAGGCATCTTGTCTAGGGCAAGTGGAAGATGATACTGGGGTATAGAGTATGCCCTAGTTTATTGTATATTGTACTGTTTTATGTATTGTACATTAGTCTCTTGAGGCATTAGAACAAGTGGGAGATTGTTGAGATTGGTGTCCTAATTCTCCCGCAATCTCATATTTTGTAAACAGCTTGTACACATTGTTATTAATAAAATAAATGTTATTTTATTTGCATTTACTTATATCCAATAAACTAAGATCCGTGGTTATTTTATGTAAACTTAAGCATGTATGTGAGACATACAAGTGGATCATACCTTAAGTAATAACCTAAATGGTCTGTGGTATAAGGATAAAGGAGGGATACCTTATCCTTGTGGCACTTCGGATACGACCCGCTTTATAGATATTTACAAGTGTTGTAAAGTGCTACAAATGATCTGATCCTGACTATTCATATGGAGACATGCGAGCGGGGGTGTCCTATACAAAGAGTTGTATAAGACTGGACCACGAGATGATTCATCTCTTTATATAACACTGTTGAGAATTGAGAATTACATTTCACTAAAATGACCATAGGTGACATGACCTTAATCGTAAGTGTTTTGGGAACTCCTGCCTATGATGGCGGTCCTTTGATTAGTATGGGTGAGAGTGGCCAGCTTGCCAAATCAACAAGCCTACCTTTTTGAGGATTCATCAGATTGGGGAGCTGGGAACTCAATTACACAAGACGAAATTCACTCATTCTCCGAAGTAGGGGTAAGTAGATAAATTTCTCCCTTAAGGGTTGATTCCAGTTCTTGAATTTAGTGGCCACACCCTTTCTTTGAAAGAGAGAACTCAGTCATAGTAGGACTATGACTTATTGTTCATTAAAGGAATTAGTGGTTGTTAAGGAATTAAATGTAACTACAGGGGCAGAACGGTAAATTGGTCCAGCTTTACTTACGAGTGATTTGTGAAAGGTTATCACACTGTTGATTGGTTATATGGACACAAAAATATATCTGTTGTGAGAAGAGTGCAGTTGTCGATCTTTAGTGGGGTGCCCGATAGTTAACAGATGGTGGATCTCATGACTAAAGAGTTCAGTAAGTTATTCACGTATCGTTGGAGCTTCAAGCTACAGGTCCATAAGGTCCCCTTGATAGCTCAATGAGTTCAAGTTGAGTATCAAATTTTGGGGTTATTTTAAAGTGTTCAAATTAATAAGAGGAAATTAAATTATATGTGATATAATTGGCGTGATGTATTAGATACATTAAATGGAGGAATTAATAGAAATATGATTTATATTAAGTACCATAAAATAGGAAAAAAACTATGGTTTATATGTTTCATATGATGAAATATTAAAACTATAGGTTATAAATATAATATGATAAGTTGGTTATCATATTCGTTTATAATATATTAATTATATTATAATTAATTCTTTTTCTCTAATAACCAATTGAGTGAGAGGTTATTGGAAGTTTTATGGTAACCATGAAATAAAAGGAAAATTATTTTCTAAAATTTAGAAGTTGATCCCTTCCGCTACTCATGGAGATCTCTGTTTGTGATTTCCTTCAAATGGCATCAGAGCCAGGTTGTTCTGATATTCCAAATTCCATTGCTATGTTGAACTACTTTACAGTTGTGGTGGGTTTTAAGTATTCTTCAATGCGTTTAAGGGTTAAACGTGTTTGTGGATGTGTTGATGAATGTTTACTGGATGATTGCCT
Organism: Benincasa hispida; assembly: GCF_027475165.1. Classification (NCBI taxonomy): domain Eukaryota; kingdom Viridiplantae; phylum Streptophyta; class Magnoliopsida; order Cucurbitales; family Cucurbitaceae; genus Benincasa; species Benincasa hispida. The sequence goes on from NC_143478.1 coordinate 42,325,180, forward strand.
TTGTTTAAAGCTTTCTTTAAGTTTACAAAGTGTTAATTTGTAAGGGTCCCTTTGGTTTTGGACATAACTAACAAGCAATCAAGTCTGTATTCAAAGTGTTTGAAGTTATTTTAGTCATTCAGGATGAAATTTCGAAGCATGAAGATGCAGTTCTCATCGAGGAAGAAGACTAAAGGTTGGTCGCATCGTGTAACCCAAGCTAAACGATCATTGAGATTTGGTTAAACGATTGTGTAGAAAAGTTCTACCCGATTATGTAGTATTTACTAAATGACCGTTTAACAACGATGGGGTAAAGTGTTTACTTTATCGCATAGCGTTGATTGCTCGATTTCGTGGACGCTTGGGGTAAACAATCGTGTAGAGTATTTGATGCTCATTGTTTAATAAAAGGCGCGTGCACTAAACGATCCTGTAGTTTAGCATGCCTCATCGCATAGTCATTGACTACACGATCACCCGGTATACGATACTTTGAAGCTTTCCCTGCGATCGTTTAGACGATTATGCTTCACCGTATCATTGTCGTTTACTTGATCGTTTAAAGTTTTACGTTGCACGATACACGCTGCATAATCGCATGGCCTTCATGCTTCATCGCATAGTCAAAGGTACACGATCATTGCTAAACGATCGTTAATGCTCATTCAGCGTTGCTAAGCGATCACAAGGATTTAGTACACGATCAAGGAGACGCATTCTTAGTTTGAACGGTTCAAGACTCGGTTCACCTGTTTGAATCGGTGACTCATTGCTCTTTATTTTTTGTGGATTTGAGGCTAATTATCCCGGTTCATCAACTTTTACTTAATGTACATGAGATGTATGTTTGTTTATATTCCATGGTGTATGACATATAGATTTAAAACTCACCTTAGGTTATGCATTTTTTTCCCTTCGGATTGGCTGCTTGGAGCGAAACTCTAGGATCTAAAATGAAGGGTCACACTTACGGAAAATTGTTAAAAAAGTTAATGATTTCTTAACCAAATCAATGATGGTTAGTCGTTATAGGAACAAGAGTTGTTCTGATATTAATGACTAGTTGAGAATGTCTCAATTCAGAGGAGGGATAAATTGACTACCCTTCCGTGGCTTGTCCTAAACCATTGAAGCGTCATTATAATACTAGATGTCACATAGGGTTCTTTTAAGTTTTTTAAATCATAGTGGATTTTATTTTAAAGAGTATTTGCTAAAATCAAATGTAGATCAATGTGTTTGTTTTTCAGCAACATGTATGATTTTCCGTTAGTTACCTCTTTTAATTTGACCAACAGCTGCACTCTTCTCACTACAGATATATTTTTGTGTCTATATAACCAATCAATAGTGCTAAACCCTTCACAAATCGCTTGTAAGTATAGGTTAGCCAATTTACCATTTTGCCCCTGTAGTTACATGTAACTCCTTAAGTAGCCCTGATTCCTCTAATGAACAATAAGTTATAGTTCTACTATGATTGAGTCCTCTCTTCCAAAGAGAGGGTGTGGCCACTATGTTTAAGACTCGAAATCAGCCCTTAAGAGAGCAATTTATCTACTTACCCCTGCTTTGGGGAAGGAGTGAATTCTGTCTTGTGTGACTGAGTTACCAGCTCCCCAATCAGACAAATTCCCAAAAAGGTAGGCTAGAGTTGACAATTTGGCAGGAGTTCCCAAAACACTCAGGATTAGGGTCATATCACTTATGGTCATTTTAGTGAAATGTAAGTCTCAATTATCAAAGGCGTTATATAAAGAGACGAATCATCTTGTGGTCCAGTCTTATACAAACTCTTTGTATAGGACACCCCCGCTCGCATGTCTCTACATGAATGGTCAGGATCAGACTATTTAAAGCACTTTACAACATTTGTAAATATCGACAAAGCGGGTCATATCCATAGTGTCACCAGGATAAAGTATCCTTCTTTTATCCTTATACTACAGACCATTTAGGTTATTACTTAAGGCATGATCCACTTGTATATTTCACATACATGCTTAAGTTTACATGAAATAACCACGGATCTTAGTTTATTGAATATGAGTAAATGCAAATAAAATAACATTTATTTTATTAATAACAATGTGTACAAACTGTTAACAAACTACGAGACTCTGGAAGAATTAGGATACCAATCCCAACACTTTGATCAAAATGTTGATGAACCTTATGTTTACAAGAAGGTCATCAACAACGTTGCACTAGTCAGGGAGCATGCGTAAAATTCTTTAGCTATCACGTCTTAGTTTCGTGTTTCAGATGAAGCATCATTTAAGGCAAATACCCAAGTGGGAAATAACGTTGCAGATAAAATTAGGAAAACAGTTGAAGAATACAAACAATTGAATTATTGTGATTAATTTTGTATCGAAACTTATTTATATTTGGAAAACATAAACTTTTGATAATTGTTTTTACATATTTTAATGCTACATTTAAACTATAAAAAGGGAAAAAAATGAAGATAAAAAACAAGAAATAGTTGAATAGGTGGGTTTTAAAATACAACAAGTGGGGAAAAAAGTGTGCATTATCAACATCCACAAGAGTGATAAAAGAATAATAAAGTTAAAATTTAGCCAAATATTATTTACCAAGTGGTGTTTGAAATCATAAATAAAATATTCACTCAAAATTCAGTATAAAATCCCCCTCTTAGCTTGTAGTTTATCACAGTAAAAGAAAATGAGCCAAAGTGATAGCATTATTGTGGCAAAGGTTGAGCTAAAATCTCCTATTCAGAACTTCTATGGCTTCTTCAGGAACCATTTGGGAGATTTGGTCAATCTATTTCCTGAGCTGTACCAAAGCATTCACCTTGTAGAAGGGGAACATTTATCTGCTGGCTCTGTTATACAATTTAAATACCATCTTGGTAAAATATTATTACTCTTCTCCTAATTAATACATATTTTTTCTACTTAGGTTATTTTAGTCGATGGTTATAAGAGTCGGTGGTTATTAATTTATGGTTATAACATAGTTTGTGTTTGGATCGTAAACTATTTTAAGTTGAGTTGTAGTTCGGATGCAAACTATTTTAGTCTGGATAGGAAATAGTAAATACTATGCAAAAAAAGAACTTTAAATAATAATTATAGGTTATAAATAATTGTAAGCACAACTATTATATTTGGAACCCCAAACATGTGGTAGGCTTAATTGCCCACTCCACCAACTTCAAGTTCTGGAAACACCCCTTAAGAAATAATTATTTTGGTCCACGTACTTTGTGACATATCTAGCCATCATGAGTTGGTTTAGTTGAAATTAAAGGACATGAGTTTGATAAAGGGCTAAGTAGAAATGAGTACAATCTATCATGGTTACCTTCCTAAGATTTAATATATCCTATAACTTTTTTTTACACCCAAATGTTACAAGGTCAGACGGGTTGTTCCATAATATTAATCGAGGTGCACGTCAACTGATTTGGATATTCACAGATACCAAAGAAAAAGAAAACTTTATTGACATACCTATTATTTTGCTCCCTTCAACTTTTGGAAAAGAAACATATGGTCACCTAATTAGGTCATAACTTAGCTATTGTTTTACAATTTAATATTTGTTCAGCAAATTCTTATCTCAACAACTTAGATGCCTTTAATAAAGAGAAAAACTTGGGTGTAGTATTATCTATTCTATGACTTAGACAACATCCAATTAAAATCTATCATGTATTGTTTTTTTTTTAAATAGTTTTTATATCAAATTTTTAAGAGAGTGAGAAAGAAAATGAACAAGAATGAATTTTATCCAATACATGCATTTTCTCTTCAAAATTAAGGTTGAAACAAATAAAAACTCACAATATTTAGCCAATGAGAGAAAACAATCAAATTATATATTCAACAAAATGATATAGTATGCTCATTTTTGGTGCCTACATATCTCATGTAATTGAGGTAATATATATATATATATATATATATATATATATATATATATATATATCATAAAAACAAGATTTGAAAGAAACCATTGTATATATAAACAAGTTAGAAGAATATTATTAGTTGACCAATGATTGCTGCATGAAATGATAGTGAATCAACATTTATTTACTGATATTGATATATTTATAGTAAAATTAATGACAGTTAAATTATAGGAATCTTTTTAAATATAAAAGAATATTTTAAAATATTTAAATTTTATAACAAAAAGTTTCAAAATATAAATCTTTTTGGAATTTCGGATTTTTCTATTTATATGAATTTTTCTAAATTTTTAATAAGTATAATTTAGTTGTAATTACTATTTATAAGATTTTTTCGAAATTTTTAATAAGTATAATTATTTGTAGTAGGTTGCTAAAATTTTAAATTTTATATTTAACAATAGTCTCAAATCTTTCAATTTTAAGCCCCTCTCTCTCTCTATATATTAGTTCATCCATTAGTTATGATTTAGGAACCTTAAATTTTTAATTTTAGATTTTAGTTTTTAAAAATTAAGTTTATTTTCTTTTCATTTCTTACAATGATTTGCATCTTTTTTAAGTACTATGGTTGAATTCTTAGCCAAATTCTAAAAACAAAAACAAAATTTTAAAAGCTACTTTTTCAATTTTCAAAATTTGGCTTGATTTTTTAAATCATTGGTGAAAGATAGATAACAAAGAAAGAAATTTCAGAATTGAAATTTGTATCTATAGGCTTGATTTCTAAAAACAAAAACAAAAAATCAAATGGTTATCCATCGGTGGTTAAACTAATTTGTAATTTTAAAAGTTTGGTTCAAAGAACAAATTGACATAAACTTCAATGTGTAATGCATGCCGTTAATGATAGTAACAGTATTCTTCTTAAATAGTAGACACATGTAATAAATAAAAGAATACTAAAGATTCGAGCCATAGAATTTCTCAATTTTGACACAAGGTACTTATTAGATCTAATAGAATTATTCGTTTCGAGAAAATTCGATTTAAAATCGATTGCTTTTCTTCTTCTTATTATTATTCAAATTGAACGATGAAAAACAGGACATCAACTTGTATCAGAAAAATGGTCAATGAGAGTTGTGGATGATACGAAGAGATACATAATCTATGAAGCTGTTGAAGGAGATATGAGAAAATATTACAAAGTGCTGAGAACAAAGCTTGAAGCTGTTAATGGAGGCTTAAACAAAGTAGGAGGAAGCTTTGCAAAATGGACCGTTGAGTATGAAAAGGCTTATGAAAATGTGCCTTCACCAGAAAACTACATGGAATTGTTTGTCAGAATTTCCAAAGGCGTTGATGCTTATCTTAACAAGAACTAATTAAAACCCTAATAACACAATTAATAAGCTAAATGTGTGTGAGACCTAAAATACTCTGCCTGTTTTCTATTTGGTTTGTTCTCAAATAATAAATAATGTGTGTAATTTGATATATATATATATCTTAAGAATGCTTGTGGGATTTGGGAAAATTTGTGTATCCTATGTAATATGTAAAATTTTGTACATGAAAATCTACTAAGTTGTTATAAACAACCACGAATAACCCTCACTACATAATCCCAAATGAGCAATGATTAGATGCAACTTCTATTTTACACCTAAAATTATTTTTTTTTTACAAAAATTGCCACATGACACGTTTTTATTGGACAACTGCTTGAACGGTACAAAAATAGGTGTAGCCTAGACAACACTTAAGTATTTTCTATCTAAAATCAGTGTTAAAAAAAGGCAAAATTATAGGATATCATGAAAATATTTGTAAATATTTGAAAAAATAGGGTGGATTTCTTATCGTTGTTGAATTGCATCTTTAAAAGAGGCATAATTAAAGATATTTTGTTGAATTGCATCTTAAAATGAAATAAAAAAGTTAGACTTCGTTTGGTAGCCATTTTTATTTTTTGGTTTTGGTTTTTGAAACTTGTATTTTTTTTTCTCACAATATTTTACTCTTATGGTTATCGTTTTTCTAGGTAAACATTTGATTTCTTAGCTTTTTTTTTTTTTTTTTTTTTTTTTTTAAAGTAGATTTTTGTAAACTACTTTTATTAGTTTTCAAAAGTTGGCATTGATTTTGAAAACACTCCAAAATTGTAGGCAATAAACCATAGAATTTAATAGATGAAGTGGTGTCTATAAGCTTAATTTTCAAAAATAGAAGACAAAAAACTAAATACTTATCGAAGGGACCTTAGAGTTTTTATTTTTAAGGTTTTGAGTGGTTTTAATTTTACTATAGGATATAAAATCAGAGAAATGATGAATAATTTTCCTGATATTATTGACCTTTTGTGCTTCTTTTATACACAATTGTAGTAATCTTTTGCAATAAAGAAAGCAGATTTGTAGCTACATCAATATATCAACAAATTTAGGCATGACTTAAGCATAAATTGGTGTAGTGATTTATGAGGATGATTCGTCTCTAATATAGGGAAGGCCTCTTTTGTTGGATATTATACGTATGTAGTTAGATAAAAAGAATGACAGACTTTGTAAGAAATAAAATCAAAGATTTGTACTTGCAAATGTTACATAATTTTTTTATTAGGTGTTTTTCAAATATAAAAAAATGAATAAAAAATTTATAATTATTGATATATTTAGGCATTCATTTATGTATTATGCATATATTTATGCTATAATTAGGAAATTCGGTTATCTTCCTTTCTATGAAATTCCTATGTAATTCTCAAGTTAATATACAAGAATTATTCAGTAGTTTCCACATGGTATCAGAGCCCAGTCTCTAAAGTTTTCCATTTTCAGTCATCCTTGTTGTTCGATCGCTGCCTCCATCGATGGCTGATCAAAGGAAGTAGATCTACGCACTAATCCATCTCTGATTCGCTCCACATCTGTCCAAATCTGTCGTTGTCCAGCCTCTCTTCTGCATCTCAGATCTCACCCACTCGATACTGCAAAACAAAACCCACTCGATGATCCCCATTGTTCAGAACTCGATCCGGTTCAGAACTTGATCTGGTCCAGAACTCGATCCTCGATCCCCATTGTGAAGAACTCGATCCTCGATCCCCATTGTGAAGAACTCGATCCTCGATCCTCAATCCCTATTGTGAAGAACTCGATCCGATCCAGAACTCGATTCGGTCTAGAACTCAATCTGCTCTAGAATTTAATTCGATCCAAAACACGATCCTCGATCCTTGTTCCCCTACTCGATGCTCACCTACTCGATGCTCCCCCTACTCGATGCTCCACCACTCGATGCTCGCCCAAATCTGCCGCAAAAGAGAACCCAAACCCACTCGATGTTTTGCTTCTGACAAGCCTAGTTTTAGTTTGGTTAAGTCAAGACTAGTTTTTTTTTTGTTTGTCTTTGTTAATGGGTTTCAGCTCTGTTCTGTTCCATTTTCGAATCTTGCATTCGTAGATCTCTGTTTTCAGCTTAGAAGTTTGTGGTTTTATTTTAGATCTTTATGAATGTCTCTGTTTCACACCTTGAAGTTCGTAAGTTCCTGTTTCCAACCTAGAAGTTCTCTGTGTTCCAGTTCTTCATGGGTTTTCTGCTTCCTGCCCAGATCTACAGTGTTTTGGTTGAGTTTGAGAGAGAATGTTGAGATATTTAGGCCTTGATTTATGTATTATGCATATATTTAGGCTATAATTAGGAAATTCGGTTATCTTCCTTTCTATAAAATCCCTATGTAATTCTGAAGTTAATATACCATAATTATTCAGCCAAATATTTGTCTCCACAATAATTATAGCACAATTTTACTGTCTAATAGACTACTATTTGTTGTAGTCTATTCCAGTCTATTACAATTTATCGTAGATTGACTGTGATATTTTGTGATTATTTATAAATATTTTCAACAGTTTTATCATTTAAAATAATTTTTCTTTTTATTTATATTAATACTAGTTATCAAACCATGTCATATATTTATACATGTATACCATGCTAATTTTGTTTAGTAGATTAATTTAATCTTATTGTGTACAAATAAAATGTACAGAAAAAGGTTATTGGAACAATATAATGTGAAATAATGTATAATAGTTAATTTTAATGTGTACAAATAATGTATACTAATGTTAAATAATTTAATTTTTTTTTTAGTTTAGGATGGTTTTCGTTATACTACAAGGAAGGCCTCTTTTGTTGGATGTTGTATATATAGTTAGATAAAAAGAATGGCAGAGAATAAAATCAAAGAATATGTACTTGCATATGTTAAATAAAATTTACATACAACATTAATGATAGTTATCCATATTTATACATGTATGAGCCAATTTTGTATAGTAGACTAATTGATTTTGGTGTGTACAAAGATAAAATGAAAGATTATAAAAACAAGAAATTTTAAAAATAAAGTTAAATTAGTAAATGAACATTTTATGATTTTTAGAGGAAAATTATTTCAAATGGTAAAACTGTTAAAATATTTATAAGATGTAACAAAATTTTAGAACTATTAATTATAGACGTTGATCAGTGTCTATCAATATCACTTATAAACACTGATAGAAGTCTATCAATGTTTATCGGTATTTATCATTGATAGTTATAAAATTTTGCTATATTTTGTAAATATTTTGGTTCATTTTTCTATATTTAAAAAAAACCGATTTTTAAATAAGTTAACATGTTTATTATTTATAATATATTTATATGAATGACATTTTATTGATTATTTTTAATGTTTTATGAATTTTTTGATATTGATTCACCCTTCAAGTAAACATCAAAACCATAGAAATATATAAAAAGAAAAAAAAAAACAATAGAAATATTGATATATCCATAAAAATTTAATATTATGATTATTCGTGCCATATACGTGTGAAATAGTATATACTAATTATTTGGTCATTGGCAATTAAAAAAGAAAAACGTGAAAAATCTGGATAGTTTTAGCTCAATTTGGAAGAGAAAAAAATGTAACTCTTCACATTAAATTTTCGTTTGGTAATTATTTGATTTTTTTTTATTTTGAAAATTAAACCTATAAATATTGATTCCATCTTTAAATTTCATGTTTTATTATATACTTTCTATCAATATTTTCAAAAGACCAAACCATGTTTTAAAAACAAAAAAATTAGTTTTTTTTTTAAATTTATTTTTCTTTTGAAATTTAACTAAAAATATGACTCTTTTACTAAAAAAAAAGATGAAAGTCTTTGTAAGAAATTAAGAGGAAATAAATTTAATTTTAAAAATTAAAAATAAAAATTCAAATGGCTACTGGAATAAAAAAATTAAAAAAAACATTTGATTTAAAAAATAGAGGAAAAAGTTTAAGTCTGCTAGGAAATGAAAAAAAAAAAAAAGTAAAGCGTTTGTAATTGTCTTTTGTAAAGAAACAATTCAATAATAATAAGAAATCCATCCTGTTTTTGCAAAAAATTCAAGGTGTATCTCATGATTTTGCCTTTTTATTTTTATCTTAGAGAGCGGCATGTCTGAATGTGCGACTTCATCTAGTTAGATAGATTGAAGCCATATAGATGGGTGTAATACGTTAAAGTGAGCAATAGAGTTCAATTGGTATCTAAGTTACGTTAACGACCATGAGATCCATGATTTGAATCTGTATAATCTCTATTATACTAAAAGAAATTGTGAGTGCGAAAGGAAAAATGTGAAAGAAAAAAAGATGATTTTCGAAAAGTATAGAAATAAGATTCTTCATTCAAACCTAATATGAAACTTCGTTAACCATTCACCTGGGTTCAGTACTAGGAATACTTTCATTTATATTACTGGCTGACGGTATATTATAATTTCACATAGGAGGCTTATGCCCCCACACTTATCAATGCACACATGCAATTTTATTCATTCTTGTTTGCTAGTCATGCATTTTTGCTTGTCTCTACGTGACATAAATGTACATGAATGAAATCGATGTGTGGTGTGATGGAAAATCTTTTAGAGGTGTACAATGTACTCATGTGATTTTACCGTCTATGTTTCGACATAAATACATTTACTAGTCTGTTTGATTACATGTCTATGTGTGCTGTAAATGTAGTTCATCCCATTTTTGTTTGCGAGCCACATGCACACATTTGCCTGTTTGTGCGGTAGAAATATGTATTACTAACCTCGTGAGGACAAGAGCATTTGAGGCGATTGATAGGTCGCTACTAGCTAGTTATGTCATGAGGACATGCAGAGTCATCATGAGCTTTACACTATGTTTTCTCTCGTTTTTTTCGTCAAACTATTTAAGGTTTCAAGGGCCTAGTCTTGGTATGAGTTAAAGGAGTATTTAAAGACTTATTTGTTACATAGTTGATTTTATGGGATATTAGAGTTTAAACGTTTTCTCTGTTTGTTTACATTGCTAAATAAAGTAATTTGAATCGTCAACACTTTAAACGAAAGTATTCCTAGTATGGGATATTAGAGTTTAACGTGTTTACATTGCTAAATAAAGTGATTTTATGGTATATTATTATAATATCCTGTTGAATTCTTATGAAGAATATTTTCTCCACCACAGATTGCATTAGTGTTAAAATTTCTTCCTCACCATTTAATAATCACACCATGGTCATATTATCTGACACCACCACCAAAGGCAATACTGTACTGTCGAGCTCACTGCATATAAATCGACAACAATCTCCTAAATTTCAACAAACAATACATTAAAAAAGCTTTGAACAACTTTCTCACCTATTGCAATGAGCTCACCTATATGATCTCGAAGTACCCAACGGATACTTCCCTTGCATTCCTTTACATCCTAAAAAGCATCACAAGGCAAAGCCAACAACCCATAAGGAGGGAAAACCCACACACCTCGTTCGCTATCAATTGCAACCTCCCCTACCGCTATGTCTCGCTGACCCACATTCACACATGTCCCCATACTTCTTGTGCTCCAGAACTTCGAAAAGAACCCATAAATTGAATCCATTAGGATCGCCAATGCACCATCATCCCCTTAAAAAATGACACGATTGCGAGCCTCCCAAATGCGCTACAACACTGTTAAGAATGTCACCACCTCATCCTGCTAGCCATGCTCCCAAATCCACCCAATACTACAAGAAAAATCACATTTCTTGACGTTTGCAATTTTAAATACCTGACATTTTTATGAAAAAATGTCAAGAAATAGGTATTTTAAAGAAAAACGTCAAGAAATTTTAAAAAAATGCAGAGGTTGGGCCTTTTTTTGGAAATTTTTCACGCTGATACTCTACTTGATGTTTTAAAAATGTCAAGTTTAATCTATGTTTTCTTGTCATGTTTTAAATGTCAAGAATATCAAGAAAATATAAATTATTTCCTTATTATTTTTAATTCTCTAAAATTTTGACCCCTCATACCCAAAGTGAACGTGAATGCCAAATCCACCGCTCGCGATTTCTCCAAAAAAAATGAACCCTCGACGATCAATGAAACCCCTTTGCCAAAACCCCCAAACGAAACCCCTCGCGTTTCGACGCCGCCGAAACCCTCCTGCCACTGAAACCCTCCACGCAAAATCGAACGCGTTCAGGCTATCGCCAGCCTCCTCCATGCCTAAACCCTAGACGATTGAAACAGCTTTTTGGAGGGTACTGTTTATTTTCTTTATTGAACATCTTTTTTGGATTTTTAGTGGTTGGTGTTCTTCGATCAACTGTTATGGTTTTTTTCTGATTTTTTTTTTTTTTTTGTGTCTTTTGAGAATAAATTTGCAAAGGACTTTCGGTAACTAGGTCAGTTCTGGTGGTAATTGCAACTTCTGAAGGAAATTTTAACAAAGAGATCCAGTTAGTGGAAGCGGATCGTTCCAAATTTCATTGTTAAATAACTCAAACAATTACAGTCTAAACGAAAAGGATTATGCATATACCATAAATTACAGCATCCTTCATCAAATGAATAGACAAGGGATAGAGCATGCAAACCTTTGAAGAACCTTTCTTAAAGTTTTTCTCGATTGTTCAATAACTAGTTCAACAGCACGAACTCGAACTCAACAATCAGAACATGATCTCAACGAACGTTTAGATGAACTTCGATCATAATTGAGTTCAGTCGATCCTCGACCCTCGAGCTGAGCAAGAACACCACCATAAGAGTTACCTTGGTATTCGAATGAAGGGGGTAGAGGATCGAGTAAGTGGGAGATAGATGAAGTCTATCGTATAGACTAGATATTCGATCGTTTAGTAAGAAGAAGCCTATCGTATAGACTTGCTACTCGATCGTGTAGTATTGAGTAACTATCTTGATCGTTTAGGTTGTGAGACACTATCGTTATAAACCGCTTTTACTCGATAGTTCATTCTTTTGTCAAACGACACAAAATGAATCATCATCTGCTTTTGGAAAACCATTTTCCTTTTATCTCATGTTATTAGTATAACTTCCCACACTCAAATTGGTTATTAAAGAAAAAGATTAATTAATTATCATATAATTAATATATTATAAATAAATATGATAACCAACTTATTATATTACATTTATAACCTATAGTTTTAATATTTCGTTATATGAAACATATAAACCATAGTTCTTTTTCTATGTTATTGTATTTAATATAAATCATATTTATATTAATTCCTCCAATTAATGTATCTCATACATGAAATCAATTATATCAGAATCAATTTAATTATATCACATATAATTAAATTTACTCTTGTTAATTTGAACACTTCAAACTAATCCAAAATCTGATTCTCAACTTGAACCCATTGAGCTACCAAAGGGACCTTATGAACCTATAGCTTGAAGCTCCAACGGTACGTGAATAACTGACTAAACTCTTTAATAACTTCACTAAAGACTGATAGTTGTACTCTTCGCACTACAAATATATTTTTGTATCCATTGTATAGAATCAGTCAACAGTGCGATGACTCTTAACAAATCGCTCATAAGTACAATTGGGCCAATATACATTTTTCCCCCTGTAGTTACATCTAATTTCTTAAGTACCACAAATTCCTTTAATGAATAATAAGTCGTAGTCCTACTATGATTGAGTCCTCTCTTCCCAAGAGAGGGTGTGGCCACTATGTTCAAGACTTAGAATCAACCCTTAAGAGAACAATTTATCTACTTACCCTCCTTTGGGGAAGGAGTGAATTCGGTCTTGTGTAGCTGAGTTCCCAATTCCCCAATCAGACGAATCCTCAAAATGGAAGGCTTGTTGAGTTAGCAATCTGACCACTCTCACCCATACAAATCAAAGGACTGCCCCCGTTAACAAGAGTTCTTAGCTCATTCAGGATTAAGTTCATGTTACCTATAGTTGTCATAGTGAAATGTAAGTTTCAATTATCAACGGTGTTATATAAAGAGACTAATCATTTCGTGATCCGATCTTATACAAACTCTTTTGTATATGATACCCTACTCGTTTGTCTCCACGTGAATAGTCAGGATCAAACCATTTGTAGCACTTTACAACACTTGTAACATCTACAAAGCGGGTCGTATTCGTAGTGTCACCAGTATAAGGTATCCCTTCATTATCCTTATACTACAGACCATTTAGGTTATTACTTAAGACATAATCTACTTGTATGTCTCCACATACATGCTTAAGTTACATAAAATAACCTCAGATATTCATTTATTGGATTGAGTAAATGCTTATAAAATAACACTTATTTTATTAATAACAATATGTTCACAAAGTGTTTACATACTACGAGACTACTAGGAAAATTAGAACACCAATTCCAACAACTTCTTCTTCTCTCTCAAGCTTTCACTTTTAAGTCTTTAACGACTTTTGCTTTTGTATTCTGCTGTTTTAATGTTTAACTTGTTCAGATTAAGCCCTTCTCTCTTTTTTTTTTCTCTATTGAAATTGGGGTTTGGTTAAATTTTGTGTGTGCGCTATATTAGACTTGGACTTGATGCTGCTAATTCTTGTAGACTATGGTTTTGTTTTGCTTTGCTTTGAATTACTATAAAATGTTATATTTAGATGGTATGGATCGATGATTTTCGATCGTATGGATTTCACCAGAGAAGTTATCATTTCAATATTGAAGATTTCACCAGAGCTGAAAATTTCCTGAAGTATATCCAAGCAAATATTGCCATAAACGTCCACTGGGTGAAAGCAGCCAGTCTCAAACTTCACCTTTGGAGGCTTAAAAGGGTAATAATTAGGGAATGAAAAGGATAGCTCGTACTCTGTTCCTTCAAACACTGTTTCTTTGCTTCCAGTTATTGTCCCTTTCTAGCAGAAAATGTTATCTTCCTCAGGAAAGGCTGAGATCCTAGAGTCTCCACTCATCTACAATATTGTACAATATGGAGTCCTAAATAATCACATTTCCAACCACTTAAAAAATTATCAGTCCAGGATATCAGATGGTAGCAATTCTTACCATTAAAGCCATTAATTTAGACTGCAGCCTGTGTAAGAAGAAAACACAACAAAAATAAGAGGAAGATTGTTAGTTCTTAGTTGATTGAACACAGACAGAGTTCCCAGTAAGATTGGTTCGTCACTATTTTCTCTAAATTGCATAGACCCCATTTGGCGATAGTATGGATCAATCTAGGATCAAAACTGGTATGGATCTTCTTTAACTGTTTTGCATTTTTGTTTATGGAAATGAAGTTGTATGTAATTTCTTCACTAGGTTTTCTTTTCAATCTTCTCAACTATTTCTAGTCGTTCGATGATGAAATTTAAAATTCTTTCTCGAGATCCTGCATACAATTCTTATTTTATATTTAAAAGATTAAAACTTCTTCTAGGTTTGATTCTCTAAAACCAAGCCCGAGAACTAGTTCAGTCGATAATTACTACAAAAAATATCCTCATTTAGTTCTCTTCTGTTTGTCCTGCCTTCAGTTCTTGGTTTATTAAAATTCAGGATATGCAATGCTCTTATTTTGTTCGATTGGGGTTTTTTCCTACTCGAATGTTATTTTGAGATTGTTTGTGCTTGGTGTGAGGTAAGTTCTTCAATGAAAAATAGCTACTGTGAAGTAAAATATAGATGAAGAAGATGGTGGAGACTGTCTGAAGAGCAAGTTTGATGCTCCAAATCTTATGGTATTTACAAAATTTTCTGTTTATATATCCAAAATTTATCTGAGTTAGTGTTTGGTAGGATTAAATGTTGATTACAATTAGTTTTTGTTACATTTGTTAAGTTGAATCAAACCAATGAATCCTCTTTTAAATGTTTAAACAATGCTTTGGGCAATGGTTTGATTTTCTGATATTTTTAAACAGTGCTTTGGTTTTTCCTTTTTCTATTTCCATTACTTTATCATTTGATGATATTAAAAAATGCTCAATCTTCATCAAACTCTCCAAGCAATATTTAAGCTAATTCCTCTTCACACTGCTCCTTTTATTGCTCTACAGACTTTAAATCTCTTATTCAAGTATATATATCTATCCTTTTTGTTATTCAATTTTATTATATTTTTTTTTCAAGTTTATATATAAAGTAAACACCTCTGCCTTTATATAGGCATTAGTTTTTTTCCAAAATTTTAAGGTACTTGCATTGGTATATTATTTTATTGATATAGGTGTTCAAAGCGATGAGTTCAAAGTGGGCTACGTTATTCTTATGGAGGTAGGACCATAATGAGCGAGATTTGGCTAGGATTAATAGGTGTAATCTTTTTAATTGTTCTTAGAAGGGATGGGGGTTGTTGATTGTACACTACTCTATGAGGTTGTAATATTGACAATGTTAAAGAATTGAAGTTTTTATAAAGAGATATTGGTAGAAATTTGGTTGATATATAAGATTCAAAATGTGTGTATTGTTTATTTGATTGATGAATGTATGTCATATATATACCAAATGTGATTGTTGGATCAAAATACAGGAGCAGTTATAGGTAAAAACGTCAATATTACTGATTTTTCTAAAAAAAGCACAAGCAAATTTCTTGACCTTTTTTCCTTGTCAAGATTATAGATATTCCTGACATTTTTAATAGGTCAAGAACTCCCATATTCTTGACATTTCTAACATGTCAAGTAGGTTATATCTTGATGTTTTTTCATCGTCAAGTTAAAAAAATTCTTAACGTTTTTTTCCTTGTCAGAACGTTCATATTCTTAACTCTTCAAACATGTTAAGTGTCAGTGTTTCTTGACATTTTTTAAATGTCAAGTGTCACTTTTCTTAATGTTTTTAAAACGTCAAGAAAATCGAAATTCTTGACCCTGACTTCCTCGACTTTTTTAAAACGTCATGAAAAGTGACACTTGACATTTAAAAAACGCCAAAAGACACTGTTTTTGTAGTAGTGCAAGATTAGATTTAGTGACCACGGCCTGTTTCTACCACACTAAAATGACACAACATTAGCTTGGAAAAATGATGCCAAATTACCTTAGGCATGCAACACTTCCAAAAGATATAATTTGTCTACTTTGGTGCACATCGACAAAAAGGGCATGTGTATCTAACCCATACCCTTAGTTGCCAAATTAAGCCTTCTTGGAATAATGTCACTAATGATCTTCCAACCACAATAATGTCACTTTGGGTTTTATGCTTTAAACTCTTTATTTGTAAATAAAATATTTTATTGATGATTAATAAGATAAATTGTTATTTTATTTAGTTTTGCATAACTTAATCCAATAAAGTAAAAATTCAAGGTTATTTAATGAAAATTTGAATAGTATGTAGTTGAAATACAAGTGAACTATGTTCATGCAATGACGTAAAGGGTCTATAGTATATGGATAAGGTTGGGTGTCTTATCTTGGTTGTTCTATAGACCCAAGTCATTTTGTAATTGTTACAAATGATTTGAACCAAATCGTTCATGTGGAGACATTTGAATGGAGATATTCTATACAAAGTGCTTGTATACGATTGAACCACGAAATTAATAATCTCTCTTGTAAATCCATTTATTGAAGAGATTAGTACTTCATAGGATGATCGAACATCACTCGATTTTAATCCTTAGTGAGTTACGGAATCCTGCTTGTAAGAGCTCATCCTTTGATTTGCATATGTCAGATTTGCCCAAGTCACTGACTCAATATGCCTATCATTATAGGGATTTAATTGGATAGGGAGTTGAGAGTACAATTCACAAGATAAATTCACTCATTCCCGTATAGAGTAAGTAGATGAGTAGTTCTCATAAGTATAGACTTCGAGACTTGCACAACAAGAAAAAATGCCTACGATAGCTTCGAAAAAACCTATAATAGGTTTTTTTATAGCATTTTCTGCAAAGTCATAACAACCTAAACTATTAAGAGTATGAGGCTTTTTTAGCATTTTTAAAGTGCCATAAGAACTCCAACAAGTTATAGCATTTAATAATACACTATGAATTACTTGACTTTTTATAGCATTTTGCAAATCTCTTATATTGGTTAGCACCTCTCTGTCTGATGGAAACGATATTGTTCTACTTGAAAATGTGTTGTGTGTGCTTGAAATTACAAAAAATTTAGTGAGTGTGTCAAAGTTAGCTCAAGATAACGACATTTATTTTGAGTTTCATGATGTTCATTGCTTTGTTAAGGACAAGGGTACGAGTCGAACTCTTCTGAAAGGAAATCTTAAGGATGGGCTATATCATTTGGATCGAGTGGCTGTGAAGATGAATGAAGAGTTGAAGCATCGTTATCCTGAACACATAAGGCTTATGGACAAAAATAAAAACACTTATGCATTGATTATGTCTGGAAAAATAGCAAGCATTAATGTAGCAATATCTAAAGCCCTCTGGCATAGACGTTTAGGACATCCTTTACAAAAAATTTTGAATTTTGTCATTAGTGATTGTAATCTGCCAATTAAACGTAATGAAGAGTCTATGTTTTGTGAATCCTGTCCAATGGGTAAAGCTCATAATCTACCCATTTCTATTTTGAGTTTTTTCTGAGTGGAATGGGTAGATATTTTTCTGAGTAGAATGGGTAGATAACGACATTTATTTTGAGTTTCATGATGTTCATTGCTTTGTTAAGCATTAATGTAGCAATATCTAAAGCCCACGGAACAAAACCATTTAATTTGATACACTTTAACTTATGGGGACCAGCCCCGGTTGTTTCCTTGGATGGTCATAGATATTATATTTTATTCATTGATGATTATAGCAGATATACCTGGATCTATCCATTAAAAAAAAGAGTGGTGCCTTTGAAGCTTT